>NW_026725388.1:0-66339 GCF_029784015.1 Lycium ferocissimum
TTATTGACCACATGACTTAATTCCATGGGCTTGGATCTTTTTTATGGGCCATGGCCGAATGGCCTCTATTGGGCTTCATCTTCTCTCTTTTTTTTTTCCATGGGCCTAATTCGGTTGGCCCCGAGTTGGGCTAGTCCACTGACCTTTCGACCTTAAAACTTCCATATCTCCTTGTACCGATGTCACCTGGGAACCCACGACCTATGGTTGGAAAGCTAATTCAATTATCTAAAACTTCTATATCTTGGTATTTTTCCAAATTCCAAACTTATAATACCGTTTTTGCCCCTCGAATCCAGGTCACCCGAAAACGTTTTCTTAAAAATATTCGTTTGGAGGGCTTCCACTTTGATTTGGCCCAAGGGTCCTTCATGAGTTGTGTTTAACTTCGCGTATGTAATTCATATAACTTGTCACATGTCCGAAAAAAAAAAATCTCGATGTGCGGGCCCCATCTCAACTTACAAATAATCCACGTACAAAAGTACGGGATACGATACTATCGACGAGAGTTTAAATTACGTAGCTACAACATGATTGTCAATTTTGAGGAAGCACATGTCACGCTCATACTCCAAAAATGCGGGGTATAACATACCACCACGTTGGCCGCACCAATCCGGGTATTTTACTTCCCGGATGGAGCCTATTTTTAAAAGCTTTGTTACCTCATCCTTCACGAAGGCATGCTTTGCCTCTGCCATGGGCCTCCGCTTCTGCCTCACCGGGGGAAATCTCCCATCGAGACTAAGCTTATGAGTTGTCACTTCCGGCGACACACCTGTTATATCTATATGCGACCATGCAAAACAATCGGCATTAGCTTGAAGAAATTTAATTAACTTGTTCCTGAGTTCCGAGGTTAACCCCGTGCCCAGGTATACCTTTCTGTCCGGTAGATATTCGAACAAGATGACTTGCTCCAGCTCCTCTGACTCATCCGGCAAGACGAACGATCTAGGTATGTTGAAGTCGTCTTCTTCGTGCCCCGGGTCCAATCCTTTTTGCTCCATTGCCTGGACCGTTAACCGTAATTGCTATTTGGAATCCTTCTCCCCGGATGATCCTTCCTTTTGACCCGGCTTTTTGAGAAGGGGTGACGATTCTTCGACTGCGAACATCTCTCTTGCTGCAGGTTGTTCTCCCCGGATAGTTTTTATCCCCTCCGGAGTCGGGAACTTCAAAGATGTAAGGTAGACGGCACGGCTCTCATGCTATGTATCCACGCCTACCCAAAGAATGCGTTGTATTTCATATCCCCTTCGATTACATAGAACACAGTCTGCTGGATGGTGTCGTCGATGTTGACTGGTAAGGAGATCTCACCCTTCGTAGTTTCACTCGCCATATTGAATCCACTAAGCACCCGGGCCACCGGTACGATCTGGTCGAATAGCCTTAACTGTTCAACCACTCTCCACGGATGATGTTGGCCGAGCTACTCGGGTCGATTAGAATACGTTTAATCCGAGATTTAAAAACAAGAATAGAAATTACCAGTGCATCATTGTGTTGTTGAATGATGCCTTCCGCATCTTTGTTGCTGAAAGTGATGGAGCCTTCGGATGCATGATCCCGGCTGCGCTTTTCACGAACAGTGGTAAACCTGGCTCGCTTCATTACCGGCCCTCTAGGGACATCTGTACCCCCGATTATCATGTTGATTATATGCTGAGGCTCTACCGGTTCACCCCGCTTATTCGACTCCCTTTCCTTGTAGTGGGTTTTGGCTCGTTCACTGGGGAATTCACGAAGGTGCCCGTTTTTCACAAGAACGAGCCACCTCTTCTCGCAACCGGTGACAGGTCTTCGGTTTGTGACCACGAGTCCCATGGTATTCACAAATCATGTTCGGTCCCGTTGACGGGATCCGATCTCAATGGCCTCGGCCACCTTGCCTCCGGAATGCGTCCTATGGCCGACACAAGGTCTGAGGTGTTGACACTAAAGTTGTATTCTGATATTCTCGGCGGCTCCCTATTGGTTGCCGAACTTCCGGCTTCACTTCTAAACGACAACCCCCGGCTATTTGACGGACGTTCGGTTCTTCTATCTCCTCTGCCGGAGTATTGACTAATACCGGACCTCGATTTTTCCGGTCTAAAGTTTATTTTCTCCGACTGAGGATACGTCCGATATCTTTCTCTTGATGACCGCATCTCCGGGTCAAAATTCCTTCTAGACCTCTCAGGTCCTTTTCCTAGATTTACCGGACCCGGAGGAAGTTCGAGCTGATCTTCCTCCACCCGAATCTTGGATTCGTATCGGTTGTGCACGTCCGCCTGTGTCTGACCTCGTATTCTAGCAAATTTTCCTTGAGTTTGAACGAAGCCGTCGAACTTCGGGGATTAAGCCCTTTAGTGAAGGCTTGTGCTGCCCATTCCTCCGGAACCGGAGGGAGCTCCATCCGTTCCCTCTGAAAACGATTGACGAACTCCCGTAGTAACTCATCGTCCCTTTGGGCGATCCGGAAAATATCGGCCTTCCGAGCCTGGACCTTTCTGGCTCCGGCATGAGCCTTTATGAACGAATCCGCGAGCATTTCAAATGAAGTGATCGAATGCTCGGGCAGATGGTCGTACCACGTTAACGCCCCCTTCGACAACGTTTCCCCGAACTTTTTCAGTAACACGGACTCGATTTCATCTTCTTCGAGGTCGTTACCCTTTATAGCACAGGTGTACGAGGTTACGTGTTCCTGAGGATCCGTCGTGCCATCATATTTTTGGATATCCAGTATCTTAAACCTCTTCGGGATCAGCTTAGGTGCCGCACTCGGAGGAAAAGGCCTCCGAATATACCTCTTTGAATGGGACCCTTTAGAATGGGAGGAGCCCTAATCCGGTCCACCCGAGAGTTATAGGTCTCGACCCTTTTCTCAGTTGAGTTTACCAGTTTTGCCAACGTCTCTAGCATCCTCAATACCTCGGTAGACGAACCAGCTCCGGACCCGTCGCTTTCGACCATTCGAGCCTCCTCTCTCCGTGGTTCGGCAACGCTTTTATTCTTCTCCGGTGCCGCTTGATCCTTCTTGCTCTGCAATTGGGCTATCGCAATTCCCTGCTCAGCGATTGCTGCCCTTTGTTCCTGCAACATTTCAAAAATGAGACGCAAGTTAATATCCTCCGGGACATCCGGCACTCGTTGGCCATGTGCCCGGGTCAAGGTGACAGAATTAAAAGTATTTAAAGGATCAGTGGCCGGCTGAGCGGCGTTCTCCGGTTCACGGTATTTTGACGGCTAAGGCCCCCTCCTCGAATTGATTGGGTCCGGGCCAATGGGATTCACTGGTAGCTCCTGTGGTCCGATGTTATCGTTTTCGGCCACAATCTCATTATTAACATGGCCGGATTGTCCACTGTTTGCCATTTTGTCCGTTTTTGCAGAGACGAGCAATGGAACTGAAACCCTCAGACGAGTTGCAACCGAGATCAAAAGACCACTATTATCCAAGGCCGCACGGTGGGCGCCAAACCGTTTTACCTCGAAAATGGGTAATAAGTTAAATTTGTAAACGAGGCAAAGGATATGTGGTACTTTAATCTACACTTTAAGGAATCAAAGAAAGTCGAATCTATTCGGTTTGTGAAGGGCTTGAGCAAATAGTGAAATCAATGTCATGTTGAAGGCCGAGCTAAGACGTTTATATCTATGTATTAGAGACAAATTTTTATATATCTATATATGTTAGATGCAATCCGAATAAAGAGATTTAATGAACGTTCCGGGTTTATAACCGGACTAAAATCAAGAACACTAGGCAAGAGAAATTTTATAATATATTTGAAGTACAAAGCTCTTGGATCGTAAAAGCCAACCCTCAAATGAGAAAATGACCCCTATTTATAGTTTTCTTCTATGGGCCTCCTATACATCATGGGCCCTTTTAGGATAAAGAAAACCTAATATGGATAAGGTTAGGTCGTACGGCCCGACACCCGTACGACCGTCGAGGTGTGGCGATTCCCACACGTGGCGGGCGAATAACCGATTATCCGGACCAACGGCCACGATCAGAATGGTCACGAAGAAACCGGGATAACGGCCACGACTGATCTCGCTGTATTCGAACCGGGTAAACGGCTACAACCAACTCGGCCATATAAGGATCGGACACCGGACCAACCATGATAAGGAGTTATCTCCGGATACAATGAATTCATGCAAAGCTTCTTCGGATCAGACACTACCGTTCGTTCTCTTCCTTTTACCAATCCCGAGTTGCACCGGACAAACTTTACCCGGTTTTTACCGTATACAAGTACCGATATTGAAATGTTTTAATCTTCTTCTTCTTTAATATATACATGTGCTTATCTCGTTGACTGAATTATTACCATTTCTAGAAGTCGGATTGCTTATCTTTGTTCGTTTGTATTGATGTTAAATAGGGATGGATGACGAGAGATATAGTATGTGACAATAGAGCGGAATACTAAAGGTTAGTTCTTACTTGCTTACTTTTATGTTTCTGAAAGATGGATTTATAATAGTTAACACAAGTGTCCTCTGCTCTCCAAAAATGTCTTGAATATCTGAATGTAAAGTCACTTTCATGTATTAGTAGGAGATGTAAGATTCTGCAATGCCAAAGTAAACAATATTTTGCTTCTTTATTTTCCCTTGGAGCGGATTTAGTTTTAAATTAAATGAGCTTCGCCAAGAAGTATGAAGGATTGCCTTACCTTCTGCACTAGCTATTGAATCTCCTTTGTAAAAATTTATACCTAGGTGTGATATTTTAAATTTTTTAAAATTTCCTTACTTAAATTTCTGATTTCGACACTCAATAAGACGGCAAAAGAATTTTGAAAGTATTTAAGAAAGAAGGACAAGAAAAAAGAGAAGAAGAAGCTCACTTCACGCCTCCTAGAATTACAATATTGGCAGGCGTTACATAAAACACATGAAATAGGCCTAATTAAGAAGGACAAGTAAATGAACCGTAAATGGTGTGATTAGCACATAACTAACAGTGAAGTTACTTTTGCAGTAAAAAGGTTCAAAATCTGGAATTTGTTGATCATATTTAGGTGCTTAACACAAGATACAATTTTAAAAGTATTAGCGTGTCCTCTTCATGTACCTCTTGATTGATCAGAAACTTGAAAAAGATTGTAAGAATCAACCACTCAATCTTATACATCAAAATATCCAATTACCACAAACAGGTGGATATATGTTATAGCCCGTATTTCGTACGTTCGGATATTGTGGGGCAATGGTGAAAAGTTAAGGACAAGACTATGTTCTAAAATAATTTTAATGAACAAGTTGGTTATGAATATTATTTATGAATATTATTGGACGGAAATATTAAGAAAGGCTAGGGGCAAGAAGAGAATTCGCAAAATGGGCCGTGGAAATAATGCGGAAGGTCAGGGACAAAATGGTAATATTGAGAAAAGTCGAGGGGTAAAACGGGAATTTCACATGAGTCTCTTGAATGTTCCAACAAGGGGCCATATTGATCATGTGACAAAAAGGGAATGAAAATGATGACAAAATAAGTCATCCTTGCCATGGAAAAATAAAGAAAATTCTAGAAAAAATAAAAGGAAGGGAAAAGAAAAGAAAAATCTAGAGAGGGGCATGTGCCCCTCACATGGCCATGAGAATTATATATATATATAGAGATGAGGAGTTCATCTTTTAATTGAAGAGTGGGAGAAAGAAAGAAAGAAAGAAAAAAAAAAAAAAAAAGAGAGCTACGGCTAAGCATGGCCAAAATTGGCCATGAGATTTTGATGAAGAAAAATTATTCTCTTCCATGTTTTCTACTCTTTGGAAGGTGCTAAACAACATGAAGTAGTTGTTGAATCAAGCCAAATTCTTGTTCTTGCAAAACCTTGTCCTAGCCGAATGAAGGAGGAGTGGAAAAAGGTGAGTTCTAATTCTCTTCTCTTGTGTTAAAGATGGTTTACGAGTGTTGTAGTGCATGGAAATGAATGAAATAAATGAGAATGTGGATGTGGGGGTGTGTGGCCGTGTATGTCATGCCATGGCCGAATGGTAGGGTGTGTTTGTAAGACATGGTAAATTGATCTTATTTAGTATTCTTGGTTGTTGTTGCATGGAAAGGGTGGATTGATTCCATGTGGAATGTTGTTTTTTTGTAGTAATGTAAAGGGATGGATGAAAATGCATGAAAATGTGTAAGAAGTTGTTGTAACCGAATAGTAGGCGATTTGGTAAGTTAAGGTAAATTGATGTAATTTGACATCTTAGTTGTTGTCGTTATGGATTATGCGATGTAAAATGAAAGGTGTTGTTGAAGTTAACGTATATGAATGATAATGAAATGTGTGGTTTGTGTTGAATTGGAAGGTTTCGGGTAAAGAAAAATGTTGATTGAGTTGTTGAAAGATTATGTGAATTGAATTGAATTGAATTGAATTGAATTGAATATAAATGGAATGTTGTTGGTAAGATCGTTGGTATTGTTGTTGGTGTGGCCGAGTTGAATTCTCGGATTGTTGTTGATTGATGAATTGAGCCGAGTTAGATTCTCGGGGGTGGTATATTTACAGGGGGGAGATCGCCGAAATTCCGGCGGACCATAAGTGAATGTACTTGAAAGGTTAAGACAAGTGTATGTCGATGAATCTAACGATAGTACCGATCTTCTTGCATGTAGACTAACAAGTTGGACGAACAAGCGTAGCTAGTAAGGCGCGGCGCGGTATGTTAAGGCTCGTCCCTTTTCTTTTACGTGGCATGAATCATACATTGCGACTTTATGAATGCTCCCATAACGTCCTTGTTTCCAAAGTTAGAAATTATGATTTCAAAGTATGATTTTCTTCTTAAAAGTTTATAAATGTTTTCAAAAATATTCATTTTTCTCCAAAAATCTAAGTTTTACGTTTTTGATAGTTTTTATGACTAAAACGACGACTATGGCTTTATGATGACAATGATGATACTACGATATGAAATGTTAAGCTATTCCTGGATAATGACTATTTTAAAGGTTACGTACTTCAAACGCTCATAACCTTCTATCTTTGAACGGATTGACACGAAACTTGTTTTGCGTGCCCAAGTAGTGGCGGTATTATATTTCCTTAACGGTCGCACCTTATAATGCTCGTTCCTCCAAGGTGGGACACGATGATCTCGATTATTCCATAATGCAATCGGATGTTACCGACCTTATGTCGCTCCGATTGATACATGACTTTTCTTGGAATTTCATGCACATTGCTTATATGATAAATGTATATGATACATGATATTGATGAATGTATATGTATATGGGGAATGGGGAAGGGCAACTGTGTCCACGATTCGGTGGCTTATCATCCGGACGCGGGATGCCGGACGCGGGATATGGGAGAGCCGTACGCGGCGTACGTTTGTGTGATATATATATATATATAATATGATATACTTGGGACCTTGTTGGGGAGGGGGGTGGGAGAGCGATGAATTCGGCGTGCGTAAATGCGAGTAAAAAGTACTTGTTTTCCGAAAGGTATCTCGTTTTCTATGTACAAGAATAAGAAACACCGAACGTGCATTGTATGACTTGTTGGGATCTTGTGGGGAAGGGGGAGGAGAGCGAGGTATTCGGCGTACGTACGAATGATTAAAGGATCTTGTTTAAGCGAAATGTTACATTTCGCATATGTGAATAAGGAATACCGTTCTTTTTACGAAAAAGTCTAAGCATACACGGCAATTGCCAAGAAGGCATCCATATATACGGGTTACTTCTATCCCGCCGATCCTAAATGTTCGAGATGTTATTATTCATACGTTATATCTCTTTACTATGCTACTATTCATGCCTTACATACTCGGTACATTGCTCGTACGACCCCTTTCTTCGGGGTGCGTTTCATGCGCGCGGTACACCCGGACGGATTGAAGTTAGTATAGAAGATGTTCCGGCGAAGTTGGCAAGCTCCATTTGGCACGGAGTGTAGCCGAGTCGAGTACACGTGCTAGGATTCCGGATTACGAGTTAGAGACTTTGCGAGACGAGTCGTGGGCTTTGGGAGACGATTGGTGTTATGATATGAGTTTGTACACTACATATTTTACTCGATTTAAAAGCAACGAAAGGGGCCTTTTATGTATGAGTAATTTTATTAAGTATGTTTGCTATAAAGGTTCAAAAAAAAAAAAAAAATTCAGCACGTAGTAAGAGTCAGCGGGTTCGCTCGGCTCCGGTTACGGGGTCGGGTGCCCATCACACCCTGATCAAGATTGGGGTGTGACAATATATCCGAGCGCTCTTCTCTCCTTTCCATATTTCATCTCATGTATCTGTATTTTCATAGTTGATTGGTGTTTACTTGCTATTGAAGGTAATTTAAAACTTCCCCAATCTTTGCTAATTTGTTCACATATCCTGCTATTTTGGGAATAACAAGAGTGACTGCTGAGGTGAGCACTTTGGCTGGTACTCATAGAGGAATAATGGAGTTAATGAAGCAATTAAAGACACATATGTTTAGTCTTTTTAAATCCTCTTTGAGTGATATTACACAGAAAATTGTCCTGCCAGTGTCGGTTTAATAGGACTTGCAGTACACTGCCACTCTGCATTTCAACTGATGAGTACGAATGGGATATTTATATTGTCCTCATGCAGGTTGTTGCAATTATTAAAGATTTTTACATTGAGTTTTTTATTTAAGAAGTTCTTGTGTTAATTTTTTTTTTCTTGGTGACGATGTAAAATTTTTGTTCTATTTCTCCGGTGAGGGGCAAGCATTTCAAGACGAAATAGCACAAGAAGCGGTAAGATGTCAATTGATTTTATCTCTTCTCTTAAATAATTGGAGTAGAAAATACTATAGTACTTTTGGTGGAGTTGTTGATTAACTATTTGATTTCTTATCTGATGAATTTGTGTGAATAGATTGAAGTTACGGTGAGGAATAGGAGTTGTAAATTTCTTTATTTTATTTATGTAAGGTAATGGAGTTTAATGTTTTAATGAAACTAACTGCAACTTGAAGTCAGTTTTATTGCCGATTTTCTGGTTTGAGAGAGTCAGAGAACTTATTTGATCTTTGGTGACTTAATTCTTTTGTTAACTACTTACCAGTTACAGGATATGGGAACTTGATAATTGATAAGGTTGTCTACTAATATCGAGACAAGGGCTATGTTTTCCCATCTTACAATTAGCAGACCTTTCTTGATTTAATTTCCTTCATTCTTTTTTATTTTGTCTGAATGTGTAACTTAACTTGAGAATTCAATAATTGATTTGGATTGAGGAATTCCCAACGATTAAAATATCTTTGAAAATCTTCTTACTGGACGAAGAGAATATGAAGTGAGTACATTCTTTTACATGTTTTACAAGACTTATGCGCTAAGATAAAATGACTTCTTTGTAAAGTCAATTTACAAGTGTTTAAGAAAATGTACTTTTCATTTCTTTCCCTATTTCCTTCTTACGAAGATTTTTGAATGTTAAAACCCTACAATAGCAGAGTGTTTCCCTTCAAAAAACACATCCATGTAGAAGTGCGTCCATATATTTGGTAACTCGCAATGTTTTCCGTTTGTGCATTTTGCTAGCATACTTATATCATTCCCTGCACAAGAATGAGTTGGATTGTGCTCATTGGTTCAGGTATTTAAGTGAGTGGTATAAATGCTGCAAATTTAAGCTTTCTTTTCAAACTATGGATAAAATAGGTTGTAATAGGATATCATACTTTTTACTCAGCTGTAATTCTTTTGCACGCATTCTACGTAAAGAAACATCATAATGTACTTTATTTTTAGAGCAACACGTTGACTTAACAATGTTCCATTGTATTGATTTCTTTTCCAGTCTAAGCTCTGTTTTGATCCACTGTCTTTCACCATTAATCAAAGAAGCAAATTCTTTTGTTGTTTATCATGTGTTGTGGTCATGCAAGGAGGTTCATTGTCTCCATTAGTGATCTAAGCATTGAAATTGAGACTAAAAAGTTATTCATCTATTAAATATTTGTGCAATAGTTGAAACAACTCTAACTTCTATTTTTTCACTTGCTAATATCTATTTTTTGCACTCCTCTCAGTTTCCGTTTCTTTAGTTGAATGTTGTGCACTTTGATTTTTGAAGGTAGCTTGAACTCTCTCCATATAATGTGGTTTGGAATGGAAAATGTCGACTACTAAGCTTGGGACTACTAACTCCTGCTCAGTTGGAATGATGAATTTGGATGTACATGTGATGACTGTTTTGCTTTGCTGATGGCCACGAAGGGCCTATCAAGTTACCATTCATCGACACAATGGATTCGACTACTTGTCCTTAACAAAAGGTACCATGAGTATTTCTAACTTTTTTTCCTCATATTGTAACTTGCTCAGATTTAGGGACGGAGCTAGAAGGTAACATACCCTGTATTTGTACATCCACTAAATATGTAGAAAACTTTAAAACTAGTAACTAACACTTCATGTCACTATCCTGAAATCTAGAACCCATTAAAGTTCAAAATTCCGGATCTATCTCTTCTCAGATTTACATTTATTTGCATTTGATTAACAATTGGGTGTTGTGTTTGTGTAATATGTCCAGGGAATTTAATTGATTGAGTTCGACGTCTGGCAATGGAGGGAAACAATTCATATGCATATGGAGCATGTTTTGGTAATTTATTATTCAAAATCTAGAAGTGGTGGGGGAAAGCAACAAGGACTGAATAAGGATTTCAAAAACTGATGTTATTGCTAATTAGAATGTTAGTGCTTTAGCAATTGATGTGTACGTTCAGATGGAATATATGAGTTTGGAGACAAAAAGTAACTATTTCACATATTGATGTACATCTGTATTTTCTTGGTGTAATGCTCCAGGCTTCTTAATTTTCTACTTAAAAAAGGACCAAGATCTCTATTTGTTCATCAATTGTTGACGTCTCAGATCTATTCCAGTCGGTCAAGGTATTTATGTTGTCTAAAGTGCGACTGATGTTCCTCATAGATGAAGAGTACTTTTAAATATGGATAGTTCTACTAGACGATGTATTTAAGGACTTTTGCACATATTATTGAAAAAGAGTATCTATTATGCACAATGATGGCTAGATAAATTTAGATGGTAAACTGTTAGTAGTGGTAATTTGAGATAATGATATTTAATGTTTTGCAGTGTGTTATGGTATTTTAGCTTCCAGCTAAATGTAATACAGTTTGGAATTACGTTGTGCAGATCCTAATTATTCCCCTTACAAAGAAAGATATTACAGTCTATACTCTAAGAGTCGATCAATAATCACTTCATATTCGGCGCAATTTTTTGACCGCCACTTCTATCTCCATGTGTATTGCACATGAAACACGATAAGTACTTATTCAACATACTTTTACATCAATATAGTCGTAGAGTTCATCATTTGTTTTGATTCCTCATAGCTATCGTTCACCACCAAATGACTGCAAAGCATCCACCACTTTAAAATGTAAAATGTTGGAGCTCGGGCCATACCCTTCTAGTTTAGCTCTATTTGACAGTTTGTGGATGTTCCGACATGATCCGTTCACCAAACCAAGAGGATTCCCTGGCATTATGCTCTTTGTTAATAGCTTCCGTTGCTAGTAATATCAAGCCAGTAACCCCTTAAAAACACAAATAACATTATTATACGAATAATAAAAATATAATACAACAAATAATATTAATAATAATAATAATAATAATAATAATAATTGACATTTACCATTCAGATGGATAAGTTTGCTGATTTGTAGTGGCACCATCATTGGCCTCGTAAGATAGATTCAAATCAAGCCTCAAAGTTCTAATTGATATTTATCCTATAAGAATGTCTCCATAAACACTCATGTCGGGATCGGTGATAGCCTGACTAAGCGGGGCTTTGGGACGAGTCCTAGGTCTTATCGACATACATTTCAAGCATGTTTAGCACGACTTCGTCTCAAAAATCATTGGGTGACCTTATATATCAATCAAAGTTTCATTGTCACAAATATTGAACACGGCAAAATTAGCTATACCTTGTGGCAAAACTGAATATGGGTGTTCCCCTGTTGCCGAAAATTTAAATTCTCGCCTACTAGCACCCATTCCTCTACATATCGCACCGAGTAATGCTTTGTTGTCTAATAAAATTGGGAAACTTAACATTGAGTTGGGGGACAATTCTAACCCACAGAATTACACTCGTAAATGATCTAACCATCCCAGTATGATGCAATCCTGACGGTATCAACTTTCGATATTTTTTAAGGATGTAACAACATATCAAGAGATGAATATGAAGATTAAATGCAATATTTTTTTCAAATTTAGTCAATGAATTCTTACCCCATCCAAAGTCTGATTTAAATTGACTTTGCATGAGATTTTGGACAAAAAATCTAACGAAAAAGTACTATATAGTAGGGTTGTCAATGGTTTTAAGTTTGGCCGGTTATTTAGAAAAAAACTATATCATACTAATTTTTTGGTTACTTTACGAAAATTAAATTTTTTGAAATCATCCGATCATTTCAATTTCTTTTTGGTATCGGTACGGTTCGATTTAAACTTTTGGTATTTTTAAAAGGTTACCTAATTGTCAATGCAATACAAAAAAATAGGCGAAGTTAAGAAGTAAAGAGTTATAAACAAACTGGAAATGCAACATTATTGATAAATCTTACTAATAAATGTCACTACTAAATACATGTACTCGTTACTTCTAAAAGAATATTAATATCATAAAAAAATTTAAAGACGAGAACTATATTAATTAATTATAGATGAACCAAGATTTGTAACTTACATGAACCGGTAAAGCTCAGGGGAAAGGCAATTGTACTAAATTTAAGCTAAAGAATTCACGAGATTACTAATAATATATAGAAGAGGCTAGGGAAGCAGCTGACCATTGTCTTGCCAGCTTGCCGACCAAAGCCTCTTCTAGTCATTTCAGGTTGCACTTTGATAATTAAATTGAATTGGTTAATTTGACTGGTCCAAATAACTAGATTACTGTGCATGCTATGAGTTTTTGGCTAGCAAGACCATTTTGCCCATGTCAAGCGTGTCTTCTCTTTTGTACTGTGGGCCCACAAGGTCTTTTTTTGTAATTGCATAAAAAGAGAACAACTCCGTTGGACGAAAAAGGAGCTTTACTCTAGCTCAAGAAGGATATATTGGATGTCTTGACCTATTTTGCCACAGTTTATGTCATCAGTATCACTTTATTTCCGTTCTTTCAAAACGTGCACATCCAGAGGTGGGTCCCACTTACCATCCATCGCTTTTTTTTTCCTTTTTTTTTTTTTTTGCCTAATGGCTCATTTTATTAATAATCAAAACCCAAGTTCAAATGGCCCAAACCGTGTCCATTAGTCCGAAATTGCAAAAAAGAAAAAAAGAAAATTAAAAACAGTAAAAGACAACAAATATCTTGTTGTCCAAATGACTTTTGTTGCCCTATTTTCTCGGTTGTTTCTCTCTCTTTCGCTCTCCATCTCTCTCTAGAAGCTTCTTCTTCTTCGATGATTCCTCTGTGATTCTGCCTATGTGATGCTTCAAATCCCCCTCTAATGATGAAACGAACTGAATAAGGGAAGCCTTCATTTCTATTCGAAACTTGATTCTTTTCATGGTGGTACTCCAATTTTGTTCCGATATGTGTTGTTTGACTTTTGCATGCGCTGATTTTGCACTAGTTGAAACGGATGTGCTAGAAACATGTTGTGGTGGTGGTTTTCGGTTCACTCTAATGATGAATCTGCTATCGATCTGAAGAAAGAAAACCAACATCTCCACTCTATGCTCCATTCCTATCATTTCTGGCTGAGGTATGTCTAACTGAGTCTTCTTGTCACGACCCGACTAGGGCCATGACGGGCACCCGGGGCTAACCACCGAGCACCACTCATTCTACCACTCATTATGCGTTCATTCATATTCTTATGCTCATAATCATGGAAAACTATTATCATTTAAAACATATTCACTTTATATACATGAGCCCTTCGGCTAACAAAATAATATATATGTATATATATATATATATATACATATATATAGTGAGAAACTTGTGAGCCGTACTACCCACAACTGCGTATCTACGAGCCTCTACTAGAGTACTAGACATAGGGACGGGACAGGACCCCGTCATGCCCAAAACATACATATACATATATACCAAAAGAATAATCAATGGCACCTCCGGAAAATGGAGTGCTATCAAATCAGCTAATAGCTCCTACGAATTTGGATCACCTCCTTTGTCTACTGTGGGGCGGTGAACACGGCGTCAAAGAAAACGGACATCGGTACGAATATTGTGCGAGTATGTAAGGCATAAACAATAATGAAACATCAATGAAATGAGGAGGCATCAAATGAGGAGCAATCTATAACTGACTGTGAATCATAAAAGAAATAATGCATGCTGGCTTACTTCATAATCATCATCATATCATGTATGCATATATGTATAAGCTGCCCGACCATATAGGTACGGTGTGATAATCATTAGCATTAGCCTGCGTCCAGGCCTCCCGGCGTCGGGTACCATCTCATGCCGACCACTAGTGCAATCGCCATCGCCATCTGGCCATGGTGTATACGCTGCCCGCCTTAGCGGTGAATGCCCGGCCATATAGGCGCGGTGTAATGTCATCATCATGTACTTATCATAATGTACTCATCATAATGCATGCATGGAAACTCAAAGGCAACTATACTTTATCGGGGTGACATAAGGTCGTGAACCCCCGTTTACATTATGGAGCATTCATAAACATTCTGCCTCACCTTGAAGGAATTAACATAAAGTGAGTGTATATAATAATAAACCTCAATAGATTATAGATAGCATCATTAGCTTTATAGGAACATCATATCATGGACTCTAGAATCTTTAGACTTAAGCTTATCAACATTATCGTACTCATAGCGTATCTCTTATCTCATATGGCTATTCATGAACAAGGACTCTTAGTTTTATTGAAGATAGGAAATTCTTGAAGAAGGAGGAAAATCATGCCACAAGATTCATGCCTTAGAAAGAAAGGACTAGCCTCACATACCTTTGTCGTTTAACTAACTATCGCTTGCTCGTTCTCTTTTAATGCACACATTCTTCCTTCAAGAGAATTCGCCTTAACATTAGCTAAGCGATTATAAGAACGTGCTTACTAAAGCTAGAGAAAATTGGATAACATTTCCTTTGTTTATACGACTTCCTCCATATTCCATATCAACTCCCAAACATTCATAACAACAATCACAATATCATAAACAACAATCATCATTCATTTGTATTATCCGCATTTCACAATTTCACTTCAAATTCTCCACAATCATGATCGAAGTTCACTATCGCGTTCTTTCACACACACTGCTTATTCCATATCCTAAATGTCATTCGTAACCTATTTACAATTACAACATATCCATATTCATGATTCATTCCAACTACTACTCAACAATGACACTATTCCCACATTTGTGACCCATTTTCTATATTCTACTACAATCCAAGTGTTTCAACTTTTCAATACTTTAAACAACATGATAAGATCATGAAACTTACCTTAAATAATTTTAGAATAAGCCTTGAGTGGAAATACTCTTCTTGCACCAAAACCCTAATTCACTTCTCTTGGAATTTCTTGGCTTAGATGACTTTAATGTGTTTCACACTCTTGATTTATGTTGGTTTGATGAAGTTGATCATCAATTTCCTTTGTGTTCTTGTGGATGAAGAGTAGAGAATATTCTAGAGAGTTCTTGAGTTGTGTAGGAGGAAAATGAAATGAAATAAAATGAGAGAGGGTCCTTATATTAGCGTTTAAGTTTAGTCCCGACCAGAACATACGGACCAACATACGATCCGTATATTTTTATCGATCGTATGTACGGACTGTATGTTTGGTCCGAAAGGACCCTTATTGCAGGCGGAACATACGGCTGGACATACGGTCCGTATGTTTTATACGCGTATGTACGGCCGTATAATGCCTTGACTATCCGAAACTTGTTCTCATCGACTCGTTTGATCTTCGATCCTTATGGAACCTTCTTAACACTTGTTTAACATCTCAATACTAATCTAAGGGATGTTATAATTCTTTCCTAAAGCATCATTAGAACGTCATTAACTCGATACTCGTAATTCTTGTCCGACACACAACATATGACTTGCTTTCCTTAACAACTTTCTTTCCTTACCTTATATGCCTTTGAAATCTCGTTTAGAGTCATCAAATGCTATTTCTTACTTATCAAAACATCGTATACGTCATGCCCTTCGTTAGTCTATTCACTGTATGCTAACGAAAAATTTCCAAGGTGTAACATTCTCCCTCTCTTTTGGAACATTCGTCCTCGAATGTTAAGTCATCGGGGATTCTAGAAAAATTTCGCCAGAGTCTCCCCTGTAATATGGCACTGCCATCCTGTCACACAACACCATAATATGCCTCATAGAGCCACAACATAATAGCAATATAAATTGGGCACACACGACCCATATGCATAAGAGAAAAACATACATACCTGATACGAATCGATTTGGGGAAAACACCAAATCAATCACAAAAACGCGGAATTAAAGATAACGAGAAATTGGGAATGAGAATTGAAGAAAGGAGATGAGAAATAGAGGATAAAAGCAAGACCCAATGAATAATGAACCTATGAGCAAACCTAAGTATATGAAACCTAGACCCTCTCAATTTGATTCAATTCAAAAAACCTATGCTATTTGAAATCAAGGCAAGGGAAATTCAATTGAAATCCACAAATGAACAACCCTTCATGAAATCAATGGAAAAATGGTTCAAGACCAACAATGGAATCCACCATTAACTAAGCTAACCCTAAACAAATTATCACTCTTTAGAGTATTCAATACATAATTCATCCAATCTAAAAATCTCCGTAATGAAATAAAAGACAAGCTATATATACAAGCTAAGTAAAGAAGACTAATAGGCAATTACAATGCTACCCTTAATGAAGTAAGGGCCTTGTTTGGCTAGTCTTCTTAGTTGTAGTCTTCAATTCAAGAATTGGCCTTCAATGGCCAAACACGCCCCTCCTTGCATAGATGACCCTCTAATCAACCTTGCATGCATGGCCTTCTTGCAAGCATAACCTTATTTGCACAAATAGCCTACTCCCGACCTTGTCCAAGTTTGCACATGTAGCCAATTTGCAGAAATGTCCCTATTTGCACGTTTGGCCACTTTGCTCATTTGGTCCCTTTTCTAGTAACTTTTCTTCAAGCCTTGCCCAAGCCACCTCCCACACATCATAGGCCTCATTGTGGGGCTTGTATGGGCCTCCAAAGGCCATCCTTTCAACGCCATCCTTATCATCCGATGTAAGCTTGAAATTGTGCCAAGAGATCGTATCATGAAGTTCCATTATCTTGGCCCCAAGGAAAGATGTAACATCTCCTGAGGAATGAGGGTTACCACACAAAGTAATAACCACACATACATGCCAAGGATGGACAAATTTGTGGTACAACCACACATCAATGGCAATCACGATCGTATCAATACTCATGAATCTCGATGTCTTGTCATAGTTCTCATTGGTTCTATTTTACCATGGGAACTCATTTTCCAAACAAGTGTGGATACCCGGGTCGTGGACTTCATTTTCTCTTCCACCTCCCAAGTCATCTCATAAGATGCACCCCTAACACAAATAAGAGCATCATCATATGCAAATAAGTAATAAAGAAAGGTATCACTTAAGATATTATTTCGCCACAAGACTTTATCGAAGCTACTATTAGGTTCAAGAATAAGATCTTATTTGAACATGAAAGGAAGAATTTCAATTTCTAGACAAGAATCACCTTCCTTTGTAACACTTTCCTTCCCACAAATGGATCACAATCCTTCAAAGGAGGATCTTGGGAAAGAATATGGTACATAATAGCCTCCAAAAGGGTTCATCATTCCCTTCATGTCAATATACGCATTACTATGCAATTTTTAAAGACAACGGTCACTTTCCACAATACGACTAGGCATCTTGCACATCATCTAAATGAGGGTCATTAAGCACATCACAAGGTTCCTCAAATAGTGGATCCTCAAATTGATAGGATCTCCAACACACTTGCGGAGCATTGAGACATGGAAAGGATCGGGGGGACTAATTCAAGTTCAAGGCAAGTCCAATTCATAAGCTAGACTCATTTGACCCTAAGCTATCACTGCGGATAATCTTATAGGGTTCAATGTATTTTCGAGGACTCAATTTTCTTTCTTTCCAAATCTCATCACACCTTTCATTGAGGCTGACACATTCAAAAATACCCAATCATAGATAGAGTTTTGTGTGACAATCTTGAAATTCTATATCTCTCGGCGGTTGTCCGTATAAGATTTTTCTCGACTTTGGGATGTTAACAATCGATCTCGGATCACCTTGACTTTTTCCTTTATCTCCCCATTGTTTGGATCAACACTCGGGCCTATTAACCCGTACGGTTGGAAAGAGAGCATTCCATCATTGTCCACTACAAACTCATGCCACCTTCGCCCCAAATCTACCCAAACACATGTGACCTAGTGGGAGTATTTCGAACCATCCAATTGGAGATGCGAATCATAGTAAGGGTCTTGTTTCGTCATACATTCTATACCCTCCTTCTATATAAAGCTTCATCCAACACGGAGCCATTTGGATTTCTTGGAATGGTAGCTATTGTTATATGTAAACTCGATAAGGGGTAAGTGGTCATACCAACTACCACCGAAATCTAGAACACATGCTCTTAATATGTACTCCAAGGTCTGAATGGTACGTTCGGCTTGCCACCGTTCATATCGGTTGCGGATGAAATGCCGTGCTAAGCCTTACTTAAGTACCCAAACCTTCTTCACCCTTACGAGGAAAGATTTCCGTAACTTGGTTGTAAATTGCGCTCCATCCTCTCCATTGTCTATAATAATGGATATCGAAATACCATGGAGTCGCACAATCTCCTTAAGATACAACCTAAGCTTCTTCCGGTCGAACCCTTTAATCTTCAATTCACAAGAGTACCTTTGTGGTTCTTGTTAACGAAAGAAGGAAGAAAATGAAGATTCGCGCATATTCGTGAGAAAGCTGTCCACGATCACCCATATGGAATCATACTAGTTGTTAATTAGCGGGAATGAGGTAATCCCACAATAAAATCCATATTGATCACTTCCTATTTCCAAGTAGGAATTTTCATGGCTTGCAATAATCCTCCTGGCTTTTGATGTTCTATCTTCACTTGGACCCCACGCGCGCGTCAATCAGATGATGGGCATTGGGCCAAATTTTTTTTTTTTTTTTTTTTGAAAAATCGAGAATATTGGAAAATATCGCTATGTCTCTCTTTGTTACACCTCGTGTTTTGTACATTTGAATATCCCGAGTCGATGACGAGAAGTTAAGGGCAAGGCCATTTTCCGGTTTTGTTTTAGTGCGCAAGTCGCTTATAAATGTTATTGTCATGGAAATTTAAGGGCAAACTTGGAATTGGAAATTTGAATGCATGACTTGTGGAAAAAAAATATATATTCAAAGTGGACCATGGCCCACATGATGCAAACACATGTGATTAAAAAGATGACAAAGGGAGCAAAATTCATCTTTTGTGACTTGAGGAAAAATCTAGAAAAATGGAGAAATTTGGTGGAATAGGAAAAAAAAAAAAGAAAGAAAAGGAAATAAGAGCACATGATCAGGACCCAATGAATAATGCCAAACCTAAGTATATGTGCCATATATATATGTATATATATGTGGGTGTGGTGGTCAAGAAGACCACACCTCATCATTTTAATTCAAGAAAGTTCAAGAAAAATTGAGTTATATAAAAAAAGAAGAAGGAGAGAATCGGCCTTAATGAAGTAAGGGCTAGTTGTAGTGATTAATTGGCACCGTCGCCGAAACCAGCCTCTCCCTTATGATCATGAAGAATTATTTTCTTCTTGTTTTCTTACTAATTAGGAGGCCCTCGTCGACATGGAGTAATTGTTGGGACAAGAAATCCATTCGTTGTTGCACTTTGGAGTTCTAGCCGAGAAAGGTGGTGATGAAGACAAGTGAAAGAAGGTAAGGTTCTATTCCTCTTTACATGTTGTATGCGTGTTTGGACGTGTTATAATGCATGGAAATGAATGAAAAACATGAAACTATGGATGTTGAAGTTGAGCCATGAAAGTTGTGTTATGGCCGTGTGTGTGTGTTATATGTCTAGGGGTGACGAATTAATTCTAATTAACATGTTGAATGTTGTAGTGTGTTGAAATGAATAAAATTCATGAAGTTGTGTGGGAATGGTGTGGTGGCCGAATGGTGGTGGTTTATGTGGAAGAAATGGGCAAATTTTATTTAGTAGTTTACTTGTCGTTGTTGTGAATCTTATGATGTAAAATGAATGATTGATGATTCAAATTGGAGGTAAGAGTGTTGTGGGCTGATTTGGATTATAATGAGGTTGTAATATGATTTCTTGTATTGATGAAAATGATAATGCTAGCGTATGGAATTGTAGATATAGTTTATGAATTTGAAGAAGAAAAAGTGTTATTGATGCTCCTAATGTAATTGGAAGATTTCGGGTTCCATGGCTTAGTGTTTGCATTGCTTCGAATATTATATGGATTGCCTTGAAACGTTCTTGAATCATGTTTGAATGGTCTCGGATTCATACTTGAACATGGAGATGATCAATAATGTGAGTTTGAATGAATGTAGTTTATTTGAAGGTAAATGGATGGCTAGTGTGTGTGTTGGAGAATTGAATTAGAACTTGTGGGAATGGTGTGGTGGCCGAAATGCAAATTTTATTTAGTAGTTTACTTGTCGTTGTTGTGAATCTTATGATGTAAAACTCCTTGAGAAATTGGAGGAAGACAGAACTGATTTGGATTATAATGAGGTTGTAACTCACACAAATAGGACAATAATGTGAGTTTGAATGAATGTAGTTATTTGAAGGTAAATGGAATGTTGGAGAATTGAATTAGAACGATTACCCTAAGACCCTCCTAAGTGACGCTATGAATTGTAATGTACGTAAATTTGATACGCCACCTCATCTGACTCGAGGTGGGCCCACTATTCCCTAATTTCCTCCTATGGCTCCCTTCGGTTTATTTCAATATTACAGTTAAAGGAAACTTTTGCATATTATTCCGACTATTAAATAAAAGTTGTTTTAACTAAACCCTCGACCCCAAGGTATGATTTTCTTTATTAAAAGTTTACAAGTGTTCTCTAAAATATACACTTTTCTTTAAAAGCTAAGTATGATTTTCTTTACTAAAAGTTTTCAAGTGTTCTCCAAAATATACATTTTTCTTTAAAAACTAAGTTTTACAATATTGCTAGTTTTTATGACTTAAACAACGACTATAATTCTATGATGCCTATGATCCTACGACGACTACGATCCTACGATGACTATGATGGCTATGATTCTATGGTGTCTATGATTCTATGGGGACTATGATTCTATGATGACTATGATTCCATGATGCCTATGATTCTACGATGACTATGATCCTATGATGGCCATGATTCTATGATGACTACGATTCTATGACAACTATGATTCTATGATGACGATGATGATGACCCGATATGCTATGATATATTCTATGTTGATAGTCTCGCCTTATGATTATCGTTCCTTCAAGGTGAGACAGAGCGACCATGATTATTCCATAATGCGATCGGAGGTTTCCGACCTTACGTCACTCCGATAAGTACATAAATTCTTGGGCTCTCTTGCATGCTAAATATGAACAAGGGTTGGGGGGATGGGAACTATGTATACTTGGGAATTGGGAAGGTACTATGTTTCATTGCCACCTGGTCAGCTGGCTTATCATCCCGGACGCGGGATGCCCGGACGCGGGATTTATGGCAGAGCTGGAGTATTCCGGCGCTATGTGGGCGAGCCGCCTCGGTGCGGTGCTATGACCTGATATGACCAAGTAAGCATGCATGGCATCCGCCCCCATGGGCACTCATATGCACAGGTTACTCTGTCATCCTATGATACGTTCTATGTTTCTATGCGGTTATATGATTCCTATGGACAGGTCACAGCTTGACATGATATGTTCTATGTTTCTATGCGATTATTGTTCATGTATACTTCTTGCTATGATACTGTTCATGCCTTACATACTCAGTACATTGTTCGTACTGACCCCTCTTCTTCGGGGGCTGCGTTTCATGCCGCGCAGTACACCCGCATGATGTGAAGTTAGCAAAGAAGATGTCTCGGTGAAGTTGGCGAACTCCGTTTGCTCTGAGTGCGTAGAGTCGGCCGCACGCGTACTATGGTCCATGATTACAGTTAGAGACTTTGCAGACAGAGTCGTGAGTCCAGAGTATCAGTTTTAAAAGGGGTCCACTAGTTGAGGTGTTTTTATTATACATTATGTTACAAGTCCTTATATTTACAAACTGTGCTTACTTTGAGAAACGACGAAAAGATTTTGAAAAAAAAATTTACTACGTATTCTACCTTACTTTGTTTTTAAGAGTTCAAAGAGAACATGTGTGTAATAAGAATCCGAGGGTTCGCTCGACTCCGAATATGGGGTCGGGTGCCCATCACACCCTAGTAGATCGGGGTGTGACACTCTTCATGCCATCCCACCAATATATCAACTTGAGATCATGATACATCTTTGTCGTCCCTGGGTGAATAGAATACCGGGAATAATGGGCTTCTTCCAGAATCTGACGACGCAATTCTGCATCATTCGGAACATATAGCCTGCCTCGGTATTTAAGAATTCCATCCATAGAAATTTCAAATGGAGACTTTTCTTTTTCATGAGATGCATCTCTATAATGGCTCAACTGAGGATCTTCATATTGCCGCTCTTTTACTTCCATGTTTAAGGGCGAAACTGTGGGATTATTAATACTAACTCCTGCTCCACCTGAATCAATTAAATGTACTCCAAGATTAGCTAGTTGATGGAGCTCATGAATCAACTCTTTCTTCTCCGAAGGAACTTCACATAGGCTACCCATTGATCGGCGGCTAAGTGCATCAGCTACTATATTTGCCTTTTCGGAGTGGTATAAAATATTCACATCATAATCTTTCAATAATTCTAACCACCGCCTCTGTCGCAGATTTAACTCCTTCTGTTTGAAAATATATTGGAGACTCTTGTGGTCTATATAGATTTCAATATGCACGTCATACAAGTAATGTCTCCACATCTTTAATGCATGAATAATTGCAGCCAATTCGAGATCATGAGTTGGGTAGTTCTTTTCATGTTTCCGCAGCTGTCTCGAAGCATAAGAAATAACTTTACCATGCTGCATCAATACACACCCTAACCCAACGCCAGAAGAATCACAATACACAACATAACCATCTGGCCCTTTTGGGAGTGTTAGGACTGGAGCTGAGGTTAATCTGTCCTTCAACTCTTGAAAGCTGCGTTCACAAGCATTATTCCACTGAAATTTAGCTGACTTCTGGGTTAATTTCGTCAATGGGGCTGAAATAGATGAAAAGCCCTCTACGAATCTTCTATAGTAACCTGCCAATTCCGTAAAAGCTACAAACTTCTGTAGGCATCGTAGGCCTTGGCCAAGTCTTCACAGCTTTAATTTTCTGAGTGTCAATTCACAACATAACCATCTGGCCCTTCTGGGAGTGTTAGGACTGGAGCTGAGGTTAATCTGTCCTTCAACTCTTGGAAGCTGTGTTCACAAGCATCATTCCACTGAAATTTAGCTGACTTCTGGGTTAATTTCGTCAATGGGGCTGAAATAGATGAAAAGCCCTCTACGAATCTTCTATAGTAACCTGCCAATCCCAGAAAGCTACGAACTTCTGTAGGCATCGTAGGCCTTAGCCAAGTCTTCACAGCTTCAATTTTCTGAGTGTCAACTCGAATGCCATCATCTGAAATAACATAACCCAAGAATGTCACAGAATTTAGCCAAAACTCGCACTTTAAAAATTTTGCATACAATTCCCGAGTTCGAAGAACTCCAAGAACAATACGTAAATGGTCTGCATGTTCCGACTCTGTGCGAGAGTATACCAGAATATCATCAATGAATACTATTACGAATAGATCCTAGAGAGGCCTGAATACATTATTCATCGTATTCATGAACACCGCCGAGCATTAGTTAACCCAAATGACATCACCCGAAATTCATAATGGCCATATCTCGTTTCGAAAGCCTGTTTTGGGAATATCTTCTTCTTTAACTCTCACTTGATGATAACCCGACCTCAAGCCTATTTTGGAGAACCACTTGGCGCCCTGTAGCCTCTTATTTATTAGAGTGCCGTGCAACACACCGTAAATAAGACTCTACTAGACACGGCTCGTAGACACTTCCTAGGACTGAATCAAGCTCTGATATCACTTTTGTCACGACCCGACTAGGGTCATGACGGGAACCCGGGGCTAACCACCGAGCACCACTCATTCTACTACTCATCATGCGTTTATTCATATTCTTATGCTCATAATCATGAAAAACTATTATCATTTGAAACATATTCACTTTATATACATGAGCCTTCGGCTATCGAAATAATATATATATATATATATATATATATATATATATATATATATATATATATATATATACGATGAGAAACTTGTGAGACTATACCGCCTACAATCGCGTATCTACGAGCCTCTACTAGAGTACTAGACATAGGGACGGGACAGGACCCCGTCATGCCCAAAACATACATATACATATATACCAAAAGAATAATCAATGGCACCTTCGGAAAGTGGAGTGCTCTCAAATCAGCTAATAGCTCCTACGAATCTGGATCACCTTCCTGTCTACCTGCGGGCATGAACACAGTGTCCAAAGAAAACGGACGTCAGTACGAATATTGTACTGGGTATGTAAGGCATAAACAATAATGAAACATCAATGAAATGAGGAGGCATCAAATGAGGAGCAATCAGAATCGATCGTGAATCATAAAAGAAATAATGCATGCCGCTTACTTCATAATCATCATCATATCATGTATGCATATATGTATAAGTCGTTCAACCATATATAGGTACGGTGTGATAATCATTAGCATTAGCCGCATCCAGTGCCTCCCGCGTCCGGAGTACCATCTCATGCCGCCCACTAGTGGTGTCCGCCATGCCATCCGGCCATGGTGTATACGGCCGCCCGCCTTAGCGTGTTTGTCTCTACCATATAGGCGCGGTGTAATGTCATCATCATGTACTTATCATATTGTACTCATCATAATGCATGCATGGAAACTCAAAGGCAACTATACTTTATCGGGGTGACATAAGGTCGTGAACTCCTGATTACATTATGGAGCATTCATAAACATTCTGCCTCACCTTGAAGGAATTAACATAAGGTGAGTGTATATAATGATCAACATCAATAGATTATAGATAGCATCATTAGCTTTATAGGAATATCATATCATGGACTCTAGAATCTTTAGACTTAAGCTTATCATCATTACCGTACTCATAGCGTATCTCTTATCTCATATGGCTATACATGAACAAGGACTCTTAGTTTTATTGAACATAGGAAATTGTTGAAGAAGGAGGAAAATCATGCCACAAGATTCATGCCTTAGAAAGAAAGGACTAGCCTCACATACCTTTGTCGTTTAACTAACTATCGCTTGCTCGTTCTCCTTTAATGCACACGTTCTTCCTTCAAGAGAATTCGCATTAACATTAGCTAAGCGATTATAAGAACGTGCTTAATAAAGCTAGAGAAAATTGGGCAACATTTCCTTTGTTTATACGACTTCCTCCATATTCCATATAAACTCCCAAACATTCATAACAACAATCACAATATCATAAACAACAATCATCATTCATTTGTATTATCCACATTTCATAATTTCACTTCAAATTCTCCACAATCATGATCGAAGTTCACTATCGCGTTCTTTCACACCCACTGCTTATTCCATGTCCTAAATGTCATTCGTAACCTACTTACAATCACAACATATCCATATTCATGATTCATTCCAACTACTACTCAACAATGACACTATTCCCACATTTATGACCCATTTTCTATATTCTACTACAATCCAAGTGTTTCAACTTTTCAATACTTCAAACAACATGAAAAGATCACGAAACTTACCTTAAATAATGGTAGAATAAGCCTTGAGTGGAAATACTCTTCTTGCACCAAAACCCTAATTCACTTCTCTTGGAATTTCTTGGCTTAGATGACTTTAATGTGTTTCACACTCTTGATTTATGTTGGTTTGATGAAGTTGATCATCAATTTCCTTTGTGTTCTTGTGGATGAAGAGAGAGAATATTCTAGAGAGTTCTTGAGTTGTGTGGAGGAAATGAAATGAAATAAAATGAGAGAGGTCCTTATATCGCGTTTGTTCGGTCCAGGACGTAACATACGGACAACATACGGTCCGTATATTTTATACCGACCGTATGTCCGGACCGTATGTTTGGTCCACAGAGGACCCTTATTCTAGGCGAACATACGGCTGGACGTACGGTCCGTATGTTTTATACAGCCAGTATGTCTGGCCGTATAATGCCCAGCTATCCGAAACTTGTTCTCGTCAACTCGTTTGATCTCCGATCCTTATGGAACCTTCTTAACACTTGTTTAACACCTCAATGCCAATCTAAGGGACGTTATAACTCTTTCCCAAAGCATCATTAGAACGTCATTAACTCGATACTCGTAATTCTTGTCCGACACACAACATATGACTTGCTTTCCTTAACAACTTTCTTTCCTTACCTTATATGCCTTTGAAATCTCGTTTAGGGTCATCAAATGCTATTTCTTACTTATCAAAACATCGTATACGTCATGCCCTTCGTTAGTCTATTCACTGTATGCTAACGGGAAATTTCCAAGGTGTAACACTTCTCTTCTTGTCTATCTGTGAAATCCTCCTTTTCTGCTCTGACCTGTGTTGTTTGATTATTGGATGAGCTGAATCTGTAAGCTTTGACCTAGATCTATAAAGTACATGAGCTGAATTATCTGTGACTGTTAAGCACTGCTCAGATAACTTCCTCTTCTCGTTGATTCAGCTTTCTTGTTGTTAAAAACCCTGCTTGGATATGTGTTCTTTCCATTTTTCCCCTTCTGGTGCTGTAGATCTGGTGTTTTGCCACTTGTGTTGCTGCATTGCTTTGTGTTTTTGATCTCTCATTAGCCCTGTCCTTTTGTTGGCATGTTTGTTTTATTGTTAATGGGCACAATAATGTGAACCACTTTTGTTGCTGTGTTTGGATACCTATATTGCATGGTTGTGTTGTAATTTGCATCTTTGTATGATATCTCTGTACCTGCAAAAAAAATACCCAAAGTTAGTGTAAACAACCACCTTAATTTCCTTCCAAAGGACTCGATTATGGTGGCATCTCCTTTTTTGTTCCATCTACTCCTTCCTAATTCATTCTTATTACTGATCCACCCTTTTTCCTTATAGTATCTCATCATCCAACCCTTCTGATCCTTAGATAAGGTATTTGTGATTTATCACTGTTGATAATTTTCCTGCACATGCTATTCAAGTCTTGAAAATATTGACACTGCACTGTGTTCTCATCCAAGGCTTGATTAGCCAAAGCATCAGCCAATTTATTCCCCTCTCTTAGTGTATGACTGAAAGTAATATGCATATTACTTATCAGTTGTGTAATCTCCTCTATCTAATTTATTATACTCCACGTTGGTTTCCATCCTTCTTCCAAAATCTTGTATATCATTTCTGAGTCAGTCTGAACAATTATATTGTCCAATTCCTGTATCTTGCAATACCTCAAAGCCTTCACTATTGCCCTTACCTTTACTTATGTATTTGTAGTTATTCCTATTTCCTCGGCCTGAGCATATATGATATCCCCATTCCTATCCCTTAGACAGAAGCCATAAGAACTTTTCCTTGGATTACCTCTTGATGCTCCATTAGTATTACATTTGATCCAATTCATTGGTGGACATATCCATAAGACTTTAATGACCTTTAAGTTAGCTGAACCTCCTTCCAGAAACTTAATCATCTCATCCCACCTATAAGGTACTTCTTTGATAGAAGGATTCCTAACATGTACTATTCGCTGTATTGTACTAAAAACTTGATAAATAGTCCTTCCCTCAGACCTTCTTTCCCCATGTTTGATACTGTTTCTCCTTTTCCATAACTCCCAGATAATTATAGTAGGTATAGCCTTAAAAATCTATTTAAGTCTTCCAGTAACAAGTGCAGACCACTATTTGATAATCAATTGTTGCAACTCTAGTCCCTCCAGAGATATCCGTGCTCTAAAACTGAAATAGAACCATATTGTATAAGCTACTGGGGAATTGATGAATAAATGTTGTATTGTTTCGTCCCTAGGGTTAGAACAACACCAACATATGGACACCATATTGTAACATATATTTCTCAGCATATCATCAATAGGTAATTTAAACTTCCAACATCTCCACATGAAGAAGGAGATTTTGAATGGGGGACCTTTTACCTACATACTCTCGTAATTTTCTGCTTCTTGGCTTCTCAATCTCACAAATTCCCAGGCTCACTTCATTGTAAAATTTCCACCATTATCCAGTAACCACCATGCTTTATCAACCCCTCTTTCCTCCCTTGGTGGATTGATAGTATGTATGATATGTTGTATCATGTCATCTGGCAATACTGTTGTTGTTACACCTTGGAATTTCGTGTCGTTTACATTATGAATAGACTAACGTAATACTAAAGTGGACATGAAGCCCCAATAAGGTTAAGAAAGGTATTTGATAATTTTAAGTGTATGCCTTAAGGTTCCAGAGTCATATGAGGCAATGAAAGTAAGTTCGTCGGAGAAAGTTGAGGTTGAGTCGTGTTTGGAAAGCTTTCATATCATGTGAGCTATACATAGCTTAGAATCACTTGGAGGGAGAGATATAGAGCCCCGTGGATGGTTAATGAAGTTTTATACAAGGGCAAAGAAGGTTCCATAAGGATTGGAGGTCAAACGAATCGGAAAGAACACAATTTCGCGAAAATGGAGAAGTTGGGGCAGTGTGCGGTCGCACATTGAGTGTCTTTGAGCTTCATACTGACCGCCAACTCCCCATTTTGGGTGAAATCACTGGTCAACACCACCCCCAAGTGGTGGAGAGAGTGTGCGGCCGCACAATGAGTGTGCTAGGCCGCATACTCACCGCCAATTGGAGCGGGGTGCGACTTTTGCCGCCTTTTTAAATCCCCAAAGACTCCATTTTCATTCCAACCTTCCGCAGTTATTTCCCCACATATCTAGAGGCTTATTGATAGTTCTTGAAGTTCCCCTATCACTCCACACCTTTCCATATCATCTAAAGAGAGAATCAACATAAAAATCTCAAGGTAAATCCATAGAGAGTGATGGTTCTTGCTTCCTTTCAAGTAGTGGTGAAATTGGTCTTGGAGAGAGAGTTGAGTAAGGTGAAATTCTACTACCACAAGGTATGTTCTCCATCCTATTCTTATGGTTGAGTTTATTTAAAGGTTTAGTACCCCTTAGAAAGGAAAAGAATTAAAGTGGAGAAGCCATGAGTGTTGTAATGAAGAAGATGGCTATGAGGTGAACTTGAAAAGGGGATTTTGGTTAAATTTGAGATTGAATTGAATATAATTCCTTGATTATGATATTATGTATGTTTTTATTTTTGTGTGGGAGTTGTTTTATAATATGGTGGAAGTTTGTGAAATAGGGGAAGTGCTGCCCAAATTCTGTTAGCCTTTTAGTTGCTCTAGTTTGAACTTAAACATGTTTTCAAGACTTAACATTGTTACGAATCCTTTAGAATGTAGATTTTTGCGGGCTTGGGAGGAAAATTTTAGTAGTCGAGAAGACAGGAAGGTATGTAAGGCTAGCCCTTTCTTTCAAAAGGCATGATTCCTATGTTATGATCCCATACATGCTATCCTATTACCCTTACTCGAAAAAAATGCTAGAATTACGTCATTCTCAAGATTCTTATGATGACTCCCTATTTAGTGATACCAAAGCCTAAAGTTCTAGATGTTCTCATGATATGATTGAGCTTATTATATGATTCTTTATTACATTCATTATAATTGGCCTCATCTTATTATTTTTCCTTCAAAGTGAGCCATGATAGTGATGATGATTATGATGATGGTTTCAATTCTAGAAAGGCCAAAGCTTGAAGTTCTTAATGTCCTCATGATACCATTAAGCATGTCGCATGATTACCAATTTTATTCATTATTGTTGATTTCATCTTACTATAGTTGTTCCTTCAAGGTGAGATACAACGGTGGTGATGATTCCATAATGACATATCGGAGGTTATCGACCTTACCTCACTCCGATAGAATAGAAATATTTCATTGGGCTCTCATGCATGCTCTTTATATATACATATGTATGGATGTTTATAACACCGCGCCTATATGGCCGGGCAGTATAACATCGCGCTGCCCTATAGGCGGTCGGGCAGACGCATGACTGCAGTGGGCAGCAAATCCCAAACGCGGGGTGCCTGGACGGGGGATAATAATTATAACATCGCGCCTATATAGCCGGGCAGTATATTATACACTTAATGATAACACCATACCCATATGGTCGGGCAGTTTACTCTATATATACTTGGATGTTGTTTTGAAAGGATAAGTTAAGCATGCATGATATCCGCCTTGAGAGGCAATCAGATATACAGGTTATCTCTTTATCTCATGTTTCTCATATCTATATTATGTAGTTGTTCATGCTTTACATACTCAGTACATTATTCGTACTGACGTCTTTTTGCTTGTGGACACTGCTTTTATGCCGATAGGTAGACAGGGAGATAGATCTGATCCTTTGGCGCTTCATCAGCGGAGTCTCAGGAGCGCTCCACTTATTTCAGAGCCGCAGTCTGTTGGTATTCTCCTTTTGTATATATATTTGGGCATGGCGGGGTCCTGTCCCGTCCTTATGATTTCCAGTACTCTATATAGAGGCTGGTAGACATGTGTGGATAGTTAGAAGTTTCATAACCTCACCGGTGTATATCCTGTATATTATTTTTGTTGCCATGTTGGCTTGTGTATTTGCATCTTTGAGGCAGAGTTGATGATAATCATATGGAAGGGTTTTTATTTTAGGATTTATGCCCGTACAAATTATGACGATTGTGAGTTAGATATGTGGTCCATGGAGACATGGTCATATGAAGCAGATTAAGTGGTGCTCGGTAGTTTAGCCTCGGGTACCCGTCATGGCCCTTCGGTTCGGTCATGACAAAAATGGTATCAGAGCAATTCGTTCTAGGGTGTGTCTACGAGCCGTGTGCAATAGAGTCTTGTTTATGAGTGTGAAGCGCGCCACACTTATAAACAGGAGGCTGCGGGGTATTTAGGAATGATTGACCTTTCTTTCTCATCATAGATCGTGCTATAGAGCCATGATATAAGAATTCCCTTTTCCTAACCGTGTGCTATGTTTTCAATAATGCCTGTGAAAAGAAAAGCAACAGCAGCCCAGAAGGGCCAGACAGTGGCCGGAAGAAGGAGTGAGCGGGAGCCGCGATATATAGGAGGGTGAGTCCCATAATGAGGTTCCATCTCGGACCTCTCCTACTCCACCCATTTTAGAGGAGCACGAAGGAGCCTCAGCTCCAGCTCCAGCACCCCTAGTTCCTCCACTAGATGCCACAGGCTAGGAGATGAGACAGGCCATCCTTTTGCTGACCCAGTTAGTAGCCACTCAGGCTCATCGACAGGGTGCAGGCAATGGTGATAGGGGTCAGAGAAAGAGGGTCAGGTCTTCAGGGTTTGATTGTGAGTTCAGAGGTGCCCCGAGGCAGCAGTTCTCTAAGCACTCAGTTCGTTCAACAACTAGTGCGCCTTCATAGTTTCCTAGACCTAGGTTTGATAGACCCACTTATTCTGGGCCAGCTCAGAGATTCAGAGTTTTCGGTTCTCAGATTTGGAGTGGTTCCAGTCAGATGAGATCACCTATACCACGATGTACTCAGTGTGGTAAGTTACACTGGGACCGTGTCGATTGGGTTTAGGTGTTTGTTATGCCTGCACTCAGCCAATTTATTTCAAGCTTGACTGTCCATTGATACGTGGTAGAGGTAGGGTTCAACCCTCAGGATCAATAGCTGGTTTTTCGTCATTTGTACGCCCTCCGGGGTAAGGCTCACAGACACTAGCAGGCCGTGATAGGGATCGAGGAGGAACTTCCGGTTCGAGTGGTCCTCAGCATCACATCTACGGGCTAGCTGGGCGACAGGTTCTTGAGGCTCCCCCTGATATTGTCCCAAGTATATTATCAGTATTCTCTTATGATGTATATGTATTAATTGATCCGGGTTCTACGCTATCATATATTACTCCTCATGTCACCGGTTGGTTTGGGGTGGCGTTTGAGTCGATTGAAACCTTTCAAAGCATCTACACCGTTAGTGATCCAATGATAGCTAGACGGGTGTATAGAAATTGTGAGGTTGTAGTTTGCGACGGCCAGACTATGGATGATTTGACTGAGCTAAAGATGGTAGATTTTGATGTCATTATGGGTACGGATTGGTTGACTTCTTCTTATGCCAATGTTAAGTGCAGAACAAAAATGGTTCGTTTTTTATTTTCGGGAGATTGATTTCACTCTTGACGTGTTGCCGGATACTAAGCCTATATCTATTCCTCCTTACCAAATGGCTCCTGCAGAATTGAGGGAATTGAAGGAGAAATTAAAAGATTTGCTTGAAAAAGGCTTTATTAGGCCTAGTTCATCGCAGAGCACCTGCATTATTCGTAAGAAAGAAAGATGGTTCCTTGTGGATGTGTATTGGCTACAGACAGCTGAATTAGGTGGCAATAAAGAATAAATATCCACTTCCAAGGATTGATGATTTATCCGATCAGTTGCAGGGTGCCAAATGATTTTCAAAGGTAGTTTGAGGTCGGGGTACCACCAAGTGAGAGTCAGAGAAGAAGACATTTTGAAGAAAGCCTTCAGAACTAGATACGGTCATTTCGAGTTTCGAGTAATGTCGTTTGGATTGACTAATGCGCTCGCGGTATTCATGAACTTGATGAATTGTCACGACCCGAGCTACTGGCCTCGACGGGTGTCCGGGGCTGACCACCGAACACCGTTCATATTACTGCTTATCTGCTATCATTCATACTATATACTCGTAATCACATAAGGCTGTCATTTTTTACGAAATACAATAACTTTTATAAACATAAGCCTTCGGCTATCACAATAGTATATACATTTACACATACATATACATGGAGATCATGGGACCATACTACCCACACACGTACGCGCGTATCTACGAGCCTCTACAGAGTACTAAACATATGGACGGGACAGACCCCGTCGTGCCCAAAATAAGAATATACAAATATGTACCAAAAGAATGATCAATAGCACCTCCCGGACGATGGAGTGCTCACAATCGCTCACGGCTCCCTAGGGATCGGCACCGTCTCCCCGCCTACCGTGGGCATGAACACAAAGATCCGAAGAAAGGACGTCAGTACGAAAGTTGTACTGAGTATGTAAGGCAGAAGAGAAATGAGCATAGATAGGAAAACATGAGTCATAAGATGAGAATACAACCTGTACACTCTTTACATATGAACCAGTTTCATGTACATGCGTCATACATAATATATATGTCACATACATTATCATAGCATGCAAGCATTGTCACATCAATCATACATCATCATATCGTTACCCGCGTCCGAGTAACTACCCCACGCGACCCACTAGTGGTGACATGCCCGCCACTTTTCTCGGTGCGGTGGAATCGTACGACCCCGCCGTAGCGGTGACATGTCCGGCCGATTAGGCACGGTGGAATCATAGCAGCCCGCCGTAGCGGTGACATGTCCGGCCAATTAGGCACGGTGGAATCACATTATCACACATATCATGCATTTCATACACTTGTCATCATTAACATTCATTTCATGGACATATCGTGGCTTATCATAGTTTTACCATAGTTTAGCATCCTTAGTTACATACACATATAACATTAAGCTTAAGAGCGGCTATGTTTATGTCGGGGTGACATAAGGTCGTAAGCCCCCGGTCATGTTATGGAATAAGCATAAGCATCATATCTCACCTTGGAGGGATTTACAATTTAAGGTGGGTACATATAAGAAGGAATGCCAATGGATCGTGATCATCATTATTGATTTCGTGAGAACATCATATCGTGGTCTCTAGAGTCGTTATCGCATTCATAGCATATTTCTTGTCCCGTCTCGTCATTTATGAACTTAGACTTTCATCTCTAGAAACGTAGAAGGATTCGTGAAGGAAGAGGAAAATCGTGCATAAGATTCATGCCTTAGAAGGAAGGGTAGTGCCTCACATAACTTTTTGTCGTTAACTACCTATAGCTTGCTCGTTCTCCTTTGATGTCCTCGTCTTTACCTTCAAGAGAGTTCGTACCATCATTAGCTAGGCAACTATAAAACCATGCCTCTTAAGGCTAAAGAAAATTGGGCAGCGTTTCCTTTGTTTATACTACTTTCCGCCATATTCCATATCAACTTCCAACACCCATAACAACCATCACAATATCGCTAACAACAATCGTCATTCATTTCCATGATTCGCATTTCATAAATTCACCTAAATTCTCCATATTCATGACTAAGGTCTATTGTCGCGTTTGTTCACTTATAATACTTATTCCATGCTCTAAATATCATTTATAACACGTTCATAATCTCAATATAACCATTTCCACGATTCATCTCAACTATTATTCAACAATGACATTATTCACCCATTTATGACCCATTTTCTATCCTCCTTCGTAATCTAAGTGTTTCATCTTAATAATACTTCAATCAACATCTAAAGTTCATGAAACTTACCTCAAATGGTAGAGTAATGAACCTTGAATGATAGTACACCTTTTAGCACAAAACCCTATTTCTTCTTTCTTGAAATTCCTTGACTTTGGTAGCTTTAATGGAGTTTCTTAGGCTTGATTCTCCTCAAATCTTGTTATTGATCCTTGATCTCCTTAGTTTTCTTGTGGATGAAATGTTTGGAAGGTTCTAGAGGTGTGGAAGGGTTGAAGTCGTGGTTGGAAATGAATAAAATGAAGTGGACTAAACATTTAAAGACTTGGAGAAGCTCAGCCGAGTGGGACTTCCACGGACAGCTTCACGGTCCGTGGAACTGGTCGTGGTTCACGACCAGCCAGCCACACTTTCTGCTGGCTGTTCCACGGACACATCCACGGTCCGTGGAACACTATACGGTCCGTGTAACCTAGCCGTGGAACTCACGGTTCATCGAATGGTTCCCGTCATTTCGTTTGATCTCCAATCCTTATGGAACCTTCTTGGCACTTGCTTATCACTTCGTTAGTAATCTAGGGGACGTCATAACTCTTTTCCACAACATCCTTAAGGTATCCCTAACCCCATACTCATAGTTTCCGTCCAACACACTAACTTATAACTCGATTCCCTTAACGACTTCCTTGCTTCAACTCGGATGCCTTTGGAATCTTGATTAGGATTATCAATTTCTACTTCTTGCTTATCCAACCTCGTATACATCATGTCCTTCGCGAGCCTACACACTTATATACCAAGGGGAAATTTCTGAGGTGTAACATGAATAATGTATTTAGGCCCTTTCTAGATCTATTTGTGATTGTGTTATCGATGATATCCTGGTATACTCTCGATCTGAGGCGGAGCATGCAGACCACTTGCATACTGTTCTTAAAGTTCTTCAGACTCTGGAGCTATATGAAAAGTTTTCAAAAAGTGAGTTCTGGTTGAATTCTATAACTTTTCTAGGGCATATCATCTCAGCAAATGGTGTTCGAGTGGATACCCAGAAGATTGAGGCGGTGAAGACTTGGCCAAGGCCTATAATACCTACAGAAGTTCGTAGTTTTCTGGGTTTAGTAGGTTATTACCTGAGATTTGTAGAAGGCTTCTCTTCTATTTCTGCACCATTGACGAAACTGACCCAGAAATCAGCTAAATTTCTGTGGACGGATGCTTGTGAGCGTAGTTTCCAAGAACTGAAAGATAGACTGACTTTGGCTCACATCATAACACTTCCAAAAGGATCAGAAGGCTAAGGTTATTGCCTATACTTCAAGGCAGTTGCGAAAATATGAGAAAAATCACCCGACCTATGATCTAGAGTTAGTTGCGGTTATTCATGCATTGAAGATGTGGAGACACTATTTATATGGTGTTCATGTTGATATCTATACAGACCACAAGAGCCTCCAGTATATTTTCAAGCAGAAAGAGTTGAATCTACGGCAAAGGCGATGGTTGGAGTTGTTAAAGGAGTACGATGTTAGCATTCTGTATCATCCGGGGAAAATGAATGTGGTAGTTGATGCTCTTAGTCACAAATCCATGGGTAGTCTATGTGATGATGTGCAGTCGGAGAAGAGGGAATTGGCTCGTGAGCTTCAACAGCTAGCCAGCCTAGGAATTCGCTTGATGGACTCGAGCAATGTGGGAGTTACCATCTAGAATTTAGCTATTTCATCCTTAGTAGTAGAGGTGAAGGAGCTCTAATATGAAGACCCTATGTTAACCCATTATGTCGATACACTTCCTCAGAAAAAAAGTCACCATTTGAGATTTCTGTAGATAGAGTTCTCAGGTATCGAGATAGATTGTGTGTTCCCAATGTTGTAGGGTTACGTCGACAAATTTTGGGGTAAGCCCATCATTCCCGTTATTCTGATCATCCAGAAGCGACAAAGATGTACCATGATCTCAAATCGATATATTGGTGGGACGGAATGAAGAAAGATGCAACAGAGTTTGTAGTTCAATGTCCTAACTGTCAGCAGGTAAAATTGAGCATCAAAAGCCTGGGGGATCATTGCAAGCTATGGAGATTCTGACCTGGAAATGGGAAGTGATTAATATGGATTTCATTATAGGCTTGCCTCGTTCTCAGCCTAAGCATGACTCTATATGGGTAGTTGTGGATAGACTTACGAAGCCAGCTCATTTTCTATCAGTTAGAACCACGTACTCAACAGAAGATTATGTAAAGCTGTATGTCAAAAAGATAGTACGACTTCATGGTATTCCAGTGTCTATTATTACTGATAGAGGAGTACAATTTACCGCCAATTTCTGGAAGTCCTTCCAAGAAGGTTTAGGGACTCAGGTGAGACTTAGCACAACATTTCATCCACAGACAGATGGACAAGCTAACCGCACTATTCAGACCCTCAAAGATATGCTACGGGCATGTTTGTTAGACTTTGGAGGTAGTTGGGATGATCATTTTCTGCTCGTTGAGTTTGCATACAACAACAGTTATCATTCCAGCATCCAAATGGCCCCGTATGAGGCTCTATACAGGAAAGTGTAGATCACCAATTGGATAGTTCGAAGTAGGAGGGACAAAGTTGGTAGGGCCGGATTTAATTCAACAAGCGGAGGAGAAAATCAAGCTTATTCAAGATCAATTATTAACAGCTCAGAGTCCTCAGAAGTCTTATGCGGACAATCGCCGCCGGGACTTGGAATTCCAAATTAATGATTGGGTATTTTTGAAGGTGTCGCCTATGAAGGGTGTGATGAGATTTGGTAAGAAGGGAAAGCTTAGTCCTCGGTACATTGGACCTTACAAGATTGTGCGCAAGGTAGGCCAAGTGGCTTATGAGTTAGATTTGCCTTTGGAGTTGGAGTCAGTTCACCCAGTCTTCCATGTGTCGATGCTTCGCAAGTGCATTGGAGATCCTGCCAGAATTGTACCTGTAGATGATGTTCAGGTCACAAAACAACTATCCTATGAAGAAGTTCCCATTGCTATTCTAGATAGACAAGTTCGGAGACTCAGAACCAGAGACGTAGCCTCAGTTAAAGTTTTATGGAGAAACAACAACAGGGAAGAAATGTCTTGGGAAGCTGAGGAAGATATGAAGTCCAGGTATTCGCATTTATTTCCAACCCCCAAAAGAGCTTCAGACAGCGACACCATTATGTCCAGGTATGTAATGCTTTCTTTGATGATTTCCTAGTCGTGTGTGACCATTATTGCTGTTGTTGTGTAGCCCTGTGAGGCATTGTATATTGTGAGTTGTTGTGACAAGACGGCAGAGGCATATTTACAAAGGAAACTCTGGCGAAATTTCTGTAGAATCCCTAAGAGCCCAACATTAAAGGACGAATGTTCTTAAGGGGGAAGGAATGTTACACCTTAGAATTTCGTGTCGTTTGCATTATGAATAGATTAACGTAAGCCTAAAGTGGAATGAATCCCCTATAAGGTTAAGAAAGGTATTTTATAATTTCAAGTGTATACCTTAAGGTTCCAGAGTCATATGAGGCAATGGAAGTAAGTTCGTCGGAGAAAGTTGAGGTTGAGTCGTGTTTGGAAAGCTTTCATATCATGTGAGCTATACATTGCTTAGCATCACTTGGAGGGAGAGATATAGAGCCCCATGGAGGGTTAATGAAGTTTTATACAAGGGCCAAGAATGTTCCATAAGGATTGGAGGTCAAACGAATCGGAAAGAACGCGATTTCGCGAAAACAGAGAAGTTGGGGCAGTGTGCGGTCGCACATTGAGTGTGTTGAGCCGCATACTGACCACCAACTTCCCATTTTGGGTGAACTCACTGGTAAACATCACCCCCAAGTGGTGGAGAGAGTGTACGGCCGCACACTTAGTGTGCTAGGCCGTATACGCACTACTTGTGGAGTGGGGTGTTGCCACCTTTTTAAATCCCCAAAGACCTCATTTTCATTCGAACCTTCCACACTTATTTCACTACATATCTAGAGGCTTCTTGAGAGTTCTTGAAGGTCCTCTATCACTCCACACCTTCAACATCAAAACTTCAAGGTAAATCCATGGAGAGTGATGGTTCTTGCTTCCTTTCAAGTGGTGGTGAAATTGGTCCTGGAGAGAGAGTTGAGTAAGGTGAAATTCTACTACCACAAGGTATGTTCTCCATCCTATTCTTATGGTTAAGTTTATGTAAAGGTTTATTACCTCTTAGAAAGGAAAAGAATTAAAGTGGAGAAGCCATGAGTGTTGTAATGAAGAAGATTACTATGAGGTGAACTTGAAAAGGGGATTTTGGTTAAATTTAAGATTGAATTGAATATAATTCCTTGATTATGATATTATGGATCTTTGTTATTATTGTGTGGGAGCTATTTTATAATATAGGGGAAGTTTGTGAAATAGGGGAAGTCTTTGCTCAAATTCCGTTAGCCTTTTAGTTGATCTAGTTTGAACTTAAGCATGTTTTCAAGACTTAACGTTGTTACAAATTCTCTTGAATGTAGATTTTTGGCTTGAGAGGAAAACGTTAGTAGTTGAGAAGACGGGAAGGTATGTTAGGCTAGCCCTTTCTTGATTCCTATGTTATGATCCTATACATGCTATCCATATTACGTTTACTCCAAAAAAATGCTAGAAGTCCATCATTCTCAAGATTCTTATGATAACTCCCTGTTTAGTGATACTAAAGCCTAAAGTTCTAAATGTTCTCATAATATGATTGAGCTTATTATATGATTCTTTATTACATTCATTATAATTGGCCTCATCTTATGTTGTTGTTCCTTCAAAGTGAGACATGATAGTGATAATGATTATAATGGTGGTTTCAACTCTAGAAAGGGCAAAGCTTGAAGTTCTTAATGTCCTCATGATACCATTGAGCTTGTTGCATGATTACCGATTATATTCATTATTATTGATTTCTCCTTACGATAGTTGTTCCTTCAAGGTGAGATACAACGGTGTTGATGATTCCATAATGACACATCGGAGGTTACCGACCGTATATCACTCCGATAGAGTAGAAATGTTTCATTAGGCTCTCATGCATGCTCTTTGTATATAAATATGTATGGATGTTTATAACACCGGCCTATATGGCAGGGCAGTATAACATCACGCCACCCTATAGGCGGCCGGGCAGATACATCACTGCAGTGGGCAGGTCATCCCGGACGCGGGGTGGCCGGATGCAGGATAATAATTATAACATCGCGCCTATATGGTCGGGCAGTATATTGTACACTTAATGATAACACCGTAGCTATGTGGTCGGGCAGTTTACTATATATATACTTGGATGTTGTTTTGAAAGGATAAGTTAAGCATGCATGATATCCGCCTTGAGAGGCAATCAGATATACAGGTTATCTCTTTATCTCATGTTCCTCATATCTATATTATGTTGTTGTTCATGCTTTATATACTCAATACATTACTCATACTAACGTCCTTTTGCTTGTGGACGCTGCTTTCATGCCCGTAGGTAGACAGGGAGACAGATCTGATCCTTTGGCACTTCATCAACAGAGTCTCAGGAGCGCTCCACTTATTTCGGAGCCACAGTCTGTTGGTATTCTCCTTTTGTATATATATTTAGGAATGGCGGGGGTCCTGTCCCGTCCTTATGATTTCCAGTACTCTATATAGAGGCTCGTAGACAGGTGTGGATAGTTAGAAGTTTCATAACCTCACCAGTGTATATCCTGTATATTATTTTTGTAGCCATGTTGGCTTGTGTATTTGCATCTTTGAGGCAGAGTTGATGATAATCATATATAAAGGTTTTATTTTAGGATTTATGCCCGTACAAATTATGACAATTGTGAGTTAGGTATGTGTTCCACCGAGACATGGTCATATGAAGCAGATTAAGTGGTGCTCGGTAGTTTAGCCCCGGGTACCCGTTATGGCCCTCCGGTTGGGTCGTGACAGTTGTCATCTTTGCTATATTGCAGTTTCCATTCTGGGCAATCTGATTAACAGAGTGAATCCTCTCATCATATCCATCTCCAGGAGCATCATAATATAATGCACCCAAACCTGTCCTATTGTCAAGCCAAAAAGAGACTTTCCCATCTTTGTTTGCCACCATATCTGATGTTCCACTAGCTCCCTAGCCTACAAGATTTCTTCCAAGTTTGAGTACCATATTTCCATGGTACAATTACTTCATTCTCCTTCCTACATTATTTGTTCCTCATAAATGTTCTCCATAAAGATGGTTTCGTTCTAAAGTTCCACCATAGTTTACAATATAAAGCCATAGATACATCATGAAGTAATATAAACCCCATTCCTCCCTCTTTATTAGGTAAGTATAAATGCTTCCAAGAAGACCAGTGTCTACTTTTACCCCCCATTGTGTTGTTCCAAAAAGACTGTGCAAACAACCTATGCATTTGTTGTATCACACAATCAGGTGGATTGACTACTGATAGTAAATGTATAGGCATACTTTACAATACATGTTTAATCAGCACCGCTCTGCCTCCAAAAGACAACATTTTTCCTTTCCAACTTTGCATCCTATTCATAATTTTCAGCAAAATACCTTTGAAAAACTCTTTCTTCCTCCTACTATGAAAGATAGGACAACCTAGGTATATGAAAGGGAAATTTTTCCTTTCAATGTCTGTTACAATCTCCACAGTACCCTGGTACATTCTGGTGCATATACACAGCACTTTTCTCTTTGTTTATCTTCTGGCCTGACACTTTTTCAAACTCACTCTAGTACTTCCATGATCTTCTGCAAAGAGACAATATCAACTGATGAAAATATTATCACATCATCAGCATATGCTAGGTGATTGATTGATGGACTCCATTTGGGTAACCCAAAGCCCCTAAATTGAGGATTCAGATGTAGGGCATTTAGGTTTCTAGTAAGGACTTCTGATGCTAGGATAAACAAGGTTGGTGACAATGGATCCCCTTGTTTGACTCCTCTAGATGAAAGAAAAAAACCATTTTGCTGTCCATTAATTAGTACTGAGTATCAATTGTTACTCACAATTCTATACACCATATGAATCAATAGCTCATTGAACCCCAGTTTCCTGAGCACCTTAGTCAGAAATAACCAAGACACTCTGTCATATGCCTTAGCTATGTCTAACTTCATTACCACATTAGCATCTTTGGTTCTCAATCTAATATCAGCAACTATTTCCTGTGTAAGAAGTATATTCTCCACAGTACTCCTCCCTTTCACAAATCCTGCCTGATTCTGTGATAAGATATCTGAGAGCTTATTAACCAATCTTTCATGAATTAGCCTTGAGAATATTTTGTTAACAAAATTGCTCAAGCTAATTGGTCTCATATCAGCAAAAGTTGTTATGACATCCTTCGTAGGTAATAACACTAAATTTGTATGAGTGATATACATAGGAGGTTCAGCTCCACAGAAGAAAGACCTTACCATATTGATAATATTCTCTTTAATTATTTCCCAGCAAGTTTGGTACAAAAGGCCTGTAAGACCATCAGAACCCCCTGCACTATCTCGATTTAGACCGAAAACCACTCTCCTAATTTACTCTTCTTCTGGCATTTCCACTATTTCAGTCCTCATATGATCATCAATTAGCCTTGGAACATGATTCAGCATATCAAAATTAGTTTGATCTCCTTCCTTTGTGAATTGATCTTGATAGAACCTGAGGGCTTCTCCCATAATATCCTCCTTTTCTTCCAACCAGTTGCCCTCATAATCTTGTAATTTTTTCAATTGTAATATCTTCCTTCTACCCTGAACATATGCATGAAAGAATTTAGTATTCCTGTCCCATCTTGAAACCACTGCATCCCAGCCTTTTGTTTCCAAAATTCTTCTTCAAGGTGTAAGAATCTATTCAAATTAGCTTGCACTCTATGTAGATTCTCTCTGTTTATAGGGGTTGGTTGTGCTTCAAATTGTGCTTCATGCACCTTAATCACATCTTCCATTTTTTCTATTTCTTTGAAAATATTTCCAAAGGTCTCCTTACTCTACTGTGTCAATCCAGCTTTCACTTTTTTCACTTTATGGTGAAATAAAGTGAAAGGATTTGCCATATAATCCGCCTTCTATAAGGACTTTACCTTCTCTAGAAAAGACTCCTAATTGACCCAAAAATTCAAAAATCTGAAAGGTTTTTGAATTGGATCATTATTTCCAGTATAAGTTATCAACATAGGGGCATGATCAAGACCAGTTTTGATCAAATGAGTGACATCAATGCTTGGAAATTTGCTTTGCAAAGCAAAATTTCCCAAACATCTATCTAATATTTTGAAAATGCAATCTTCTCCACTTTGCCCATTCCAGCAAGTAAAAGTACTACCTTTGAAACCTAAATCAGCTACTCAACAATTCTAAATACAGGCTCTGAAGTCCTGTACTTTATTGATAGTAACTGGCAATCCTCCATACTTCTCTATATTTGCCACAATGGTATTGAAATCTCCTCCTATTAGCCATGGGATTTGTATGGTATTACTTATATCTTCTAATGATTCCCACAGTTCCATTCTCGCACTTTGGAAACATTTTGCATATACAAAAGTGACCACCATCTCCTTTAGTGTCCCCCTCACCTTCAGTTTCAAACTCAATTGTTGAATTTGATATGATTGTACCTCTATTTCAAACATGTCATCCACAAAGACCAAATCTTTCCTGAGCAATTAGCTATAACATGATCCAGTTCTATTCTCCTTCTATATTCTTCAATTCTGTCAGCCTCTTGAAAAGGTTCCATCAAACCTATAAAACCAAAATGGTACTTGTTATGCATTTGTATCAGTCTGGAAAAGGCTTCCATTGTATTGACTGACCTAATGTTCCAAATGATTGCATTCATTATGAAACATTGTTTTAGTGTAACTTTCTTCTAGTTTGAACCCCTATTCCTAGTGGTAGCTCTTGTCCCTAGGGGCCTTCTTCTTTCCTCTTCCCAACCCTTTGTCTATACATTTTGGGGAGACATAACCTGCTCTTGCTGCAAATTTTATACTCTCCTCTATTGCATGGGTATCTAGATCTCTCTCTGATTGATTCCTTTCCTTACTTCCTTTGACCCCTATGCCTGTTGGAGAATTTCCTTTTTTGCCTGAACTGTATCCCCTTTCTGTTATTTCTTGTGCTTGACATTGATCCTCCTATACCATGTCATCATTAAATTCATATTGGTTGTGACTATCCTCATGTTCGGTCTCTGCATCCTCTTGTGAAATTGTTTCTCTGTTATTTACTGCATTAACTTGTCTGTGCTACCCACCATTATGTTAGGACTTTTCTCTTGATTATCATTGTATTTGACAGCACTCATGTTTTTTTTTGCTTTTTGGACTGGTATTATCCCCTCAATTGCTCTCCTTATTTTTCGTACTCCCCTCACCCTGCTTACTTGATTGACTCCTTGCTTCTGAAAAAAACTATTTGTTTAATTCATTTTCTGCATATTCCTTCTCCTTTGATGTCTCCTTTGCTTTGCTGCTGCTATTCTCCCCCTTATCCCTACTTTATTTTTCTTCTTTTGCATTGCTTAGCTGATCATCTTGTGTTTTTGTAGGACTGCTACCTTCTTCTTATGTACTGATGCCTGATATTCCTCAGTAAGAACTTGGAAGTTGTTGTGAGTATCTACCTTGCTCTCTGTTTGTTTCTCCTTTTGTTCACCCACTTCCCCTAGAATAATTCCACTTTTATCCCTAACATATCTGTTTTTCCTTCTCTTCATCCATTCTTGTTTCCCCTGATTAAAGCCCCCTGCTCTACCATAAGTTTCTTGTCTTCTTTGATTAGTCCCATTCTTTGTTCTCTTCTGCTTTGTTCTTCTCATTACTTTCCTTCCTCAATTCCTCCTTGTATTGCTTGTCTAGTTCTGGATTAAGTGCCCTACACTCTTGTTCATTATGCCCTTGTAACTTACAATGTTTGCAATATTTTGGAACAAAGTCATAATTTATGTCCACCCATTTAGACTGTATTTTGCCTGTAATATCATCTTCTTCAGCAATGTGAATTCTCTTAGGGTGATCTGTAATTCTATCTAACTCCACCTTTACTTTTGCATAGCTTGGTCTGGTCCAATTTGATGTAGCCAAGTCTACCACCAGAGGTTTTCCAACCACAAAAGCAAGTGAAAACACAGCATCCTTTGCAATGAAATTGGGTGGAAGATCAAGAAAGCTTATCCAAGCTACTGCAATAGATGTCTCTTCAGATGGTATAAACCATGGATTCCATATCAAAGGCCTCATCTGACAGAATTTTGAGTGTACCTTAATATAATATGTTGGTTTAGCTAGAACTTTGATGTAATCTTCCAATAAGTCTAGTCTAATTAGCACATGCCTCTCATCCATCAGACCAACTGTACATGGACCTTTTACTGAACATTGATCTGGTATTGCTGTTCTTAGTTCCTTTACATCAATTATGTCTTATGAAAATTTACCAATAATTGCATATTGTAAATTTTCCTGAACAATATAAGCTTCTTCACTTCTGATGACTTCCATGCATATGTGGTTCTCCATCTATATAAATAGGTGTTTTTGGTGGTATTATATATTGTTCCTTCTTCTCCATGGGCTTCAATAGTCCTGCATAATTTCCGCCATTTGGTTTAGGAACAGTGTTAGACGTTGAAGGTATCTCATTATTAGGTTCGGTAGTAGGCTTATGAATAGGGTTATTGGGGTTGGTGGTAGAAGTTGGTAATGGTGGAAACTCCTACTGATATAGATGTATTTAGAATAGGAGGCGGAGCAGCTCCCGGAGGTGGTTGCCTACTGGTGATGTTGGCCATGACGGCCAAGATTAGTGTAGGTTTAGGGTTTTGAAAGAAAAAGGCGTTGTAGAGAGAGAGAGTTTCAAATCTCTTTATTTAAACTAAAATATTTTTCAAATCGCTTGTTCTCTTTGCACACTGATAAATTACGTGCCTTTTTTAATATGCATTCTAAGTTGTATTGATTAATCTTATATTTTTTAATCACATTTTTGAATAAGTTTGTATACTACTTAGTTAAAGAAAAAGGCTACTGATTATTTGAAAGACGGCCAGTAAGAGTTTAGGTTACTATTTATCATTGAAACAAAATCTATAAAAACGTTGAAAAAATTAATGATTAACACTCAACAGCAAATTCTTGCACCATCACAACTTCAAAGAATTCGATTGGTTAAAATTAGGAGAAATTATTCCATATGAAATTGTGCATAAAATAATCAATGTTTGACTGGAAAGATTAAGAATATTCCATATAAGTAGCGCGTGCCAATACCACAACTTTAATGCATGAGCTATAAACCTTCAATTTTAAAGCACGAACTTCAACTCTCATTTTTTAACCCGCACAATCTCAAACTACAACTCTTACCATTACATTTTAGAACCCCAAATGTAATTTCTAATGTTAAATGATAAATATGTTGATTAAAAAGTTAATTTATGTATTGCAAAGAATCGAGCCTTTAGCCAAATGAAATTCGACAAAATTATAGACCAAACTTTTAGTAATAAATTTCATATTTTCAAAAAATTTATTCAGCATAACATAGAAATTTTAGAACTATAATTTTGAAAAATTCTTCCTCTTTTGTGATTAGTAAATTCTTAGATTCATGCCTAAATTATGTAGAGCTAGCCATTAATACGAATAAATACTTATAGTTGAAAATGGCCAAAATAGCATGTACAATGAAAAATTAACAATGCAAAGAAGAAGAGATAAAACTTCTAGCTCAAGAAATTGATAATTAACAGGAAACAACCAAACTGTTGGGCCTGTGCTAGCACGGCCCAATGGCATCTAGTAAAGTTTATAAAAAAAACAAAAAAAAAAAGGCGGGGGGGGGGGGGGGGGGGGTGGCGAGGACAGGAAGATGAGAAAACAAACCTTTTTAGTCTTCTACAATAGTTTACAACGTGATACAACTGTGTATATCGTAATGTTTGAGACCTTTTGTAAATTTTTTTAAAAGGATTGAGTATGTTTACGTTTTAATTGTTCCCTTTTTTTATTTTCTTTTTATTACATAGGGGGTAGGAAAGAGGAAATGGGTAAGGGGATTATAACGTGGGAATTTGAACCCTTACCAACAAGGTAAAAGTTCAGGTAGCCAACCAACTGAACTACTATAACCCTACACATTTTAATTGTTCCCAAGGCAAGGCTAAGGTAAAAAAAAATTAGGATCACTTTTTTCCGAAATCAGTGTTTGGTTATGAAATTGTCCATTTTTTCAATTCAACTTGGAGTTGGATTTTAGAATTTGAAAAATAGCTCTAACCCAGTTTTTCGACTCACTTTTGACTTTTGAAAAATTTATATAACAATAACAACAGCAGCATACCCAGTGAAATCCCTCAAAGTGGGGTCTGCGGATGGTAGAGTGTACGCAGATCTTACCCCTACCTTGAGAGGTAGAAAGGCTATTTTCGGTAGACCATCGGCACAAGAACAAGCAATTTAAAGTAGTATATATAAAAAATTCTTGGCAAAATACTATGAAAAACATGATAAAACTGATAGGAAAAAAAGGGTCGTAACTACCACAAAATAATATGATAATCGAAGTACAAGAAATAACAGAGAATACAAGTAACAAAAATCAAAGGACAAGGAACTACAAGAATAATACTACAGCTACTAGTATGAAAGGATAACACTCAACTACTTACTAACCTTCTACCCTAATCCACGTCCTACATAACCTCCTATCTAAGGTCATGTCCTCGGTAAGTGCCATGTCCTGTCTAATCACCTCTCTTCAATACGTCTTCGGCCTACCTTTTCATCTCTGAAAACCATCCACATCCAACCTCTCACACCTCCGCACTGGGCATCCATGCATCTCCTCTGAACATGCCCGAACCATCTCTGCCTCGCTTCCGGCATCTTATCCTCCACCGAAGACACTCCCACCTTATCCCGGATCTCTTTATTTCTAATCTTGTCTGTCCTAGTATGCTTACACATCCATCGCATCATCCTCAGTTTCAGAACTTTCATCTTTTGAATGTGGGTGTTCTTGACTGGCCAACACTCCTCTCCATAGAGCATAGTCGGTCTAAACACCACCCTGTAGAACTTGCTTTTGAATTTAGGGCGGCTTTTTATCACACAATACCTCGGATGCTAGCCTCTATTTCATCCTTTCTGCCCCAATACAATGTGTGACATCTTGTCAATCTCTCTATTTCCTTGGATAATAGACCTAAGATACTTGAGACTTCCTTTCTTTTGAATGACTTAGGTACCAAGCCTCACTTCCACGCTAGCCTCATGCATTACGTTATTGTACTTGCACTCCATGTACTCTATCTTTGTCATACTCAACCTGAACCCGTTAGACTCCAAAGTCTGTCTCGAAACCTCCAGCTTATCATTAACTCCGCTGTGAGTCTCATCAATCAAAACTATGTCATCCGCAAATAAAATACACGATGGCACCTCACTTTGGATTTTTCGCGTGTCCATCCGTCACTAAGGAAAAAAGAAAAGGGCTAAGAGTCACTGGGAAGCGTTCAGAATCTCCTCCTACTGTCCTTACCCTAGTTTTGGCTCCATCATACATTTTCTTGATCACCCTAGTATACGCCACAAGTACACCTTCAGCCTCTAAGCATCTGGGACTTTGTCGTATGCCTTTTCTAGGTTGATGAATTCCATATTAAGATCCCTCTTCCTCTTCATATACTGCTTCACCAGTTTCCTCACAAGATGAATGGCTTCGGTAGTCTAGCGCCCTGCATAAATCCGAACTGATTCTCGAAAATAGATACGCCTCTCCTCGCCCTCATCTCCACTACTCTCTTCCAAACTTTCATAGTGCATCCTATAGTTGTTGTAACTCTAAATTTCACCCTTGTTCTTGTACAAAGGAACCATTATACTCCACCTCCATTCTTCGGACATTTTCGTCATCTTAAAGATGAAATTAAACAACCTAGTCAGCCACTCCAAACCTTCCCTGCCTGTGCTCTTCCAAAATTCCATTAGGATCTCATCAGGCTCGGTCTCTCTTTCCCTGCGCATCCTGTGAGCAACTCCCTTAACCTCCTCAACCTTTATACTCCTACAATACCCAAAATCGCAACACTTCTCGCAGTGTGCCTAATCCCCCAACACAATATTGATGTCTCATTCTTCGTTCAAGAGTTTATGGAAGTATGACTTCCACTATTTTTATAAGGGCGTCATCCACTAGTACTTTATTGTCCTTGTCTTTGATGCACTTCACTTTATCAAGGTCGCGTGCCCTCCTCTCCCTTGCCTTGGCTAGCCTGTACAACTTCTTATCCCTGTCTTTGTCATCTAGTTCTGCATGCAAGCGTTCAAAAGCTGCCGTTTTTGCCGCCTTACTGCTATTTCTTCCTTCCTCGCCAACTTATACCTTTTCTTGTTCGCCCGCTTCTCCTCCTCATATGATTTTCAAAATTTTCTCCGAATTTTTTATTTTTATAAAAACAACCCCATCTTTATATCTTAAGTATAGCCAGTTACTAGTGTTGTTGATCTTTTATACTAATGCATGTTTGTATTAGCATTTAAAAATTGACAAAGTGCAATAGCATGTAGTAGCTCGTATATGAGATCCAATGCAGCTGCTATTTTAATTTTTTGTAATTTTGTGAATGCAATCTATGACATTACATGACTATCCATTATGTGATATCACTGTTTGAGAGCAGATTTAATTGTTTGCTTCAGTTAAATTACTCAAGTTGGGTAATTTTGCTTATGTTTAGAAATTGTGGGACATAAATCATAGTATCTCATATTTTGTTTTAAAAAAGTTCATTCAAATATGAACACTATCTCAAATATTCTTTACGAAAAGTATAACCAAATACAACTGCATCTTTAACTTCAACTCCATAAATTCCAAATAAAATGAAAGGTATATGAAATCTATGGTCAAACGCCTGCTAAGTGCTTAGTTTTTTAAAATTAATATATAAAATATATTTCTACATATGTATTTATTCGGTTTAGTTCGACAATTTCTATAAAATAAAAAATCTAACCTAATTATTGGGACAATTATAAATTTATATCGAAACTTTTGGTTTTACTAAAAAAAAAATTAAAAATTGGTTCGGTACGATATAGTTCAGTTGGTTCAATCGACTTTTTAAAAAACCATTGACACCAATAGTAAACGAAATTTCAACACTATGCACTTTTCAAAGTACCAATTAGTATGAGAATGTTTCTGAAATGCAGGGGAGCAGGGTACGGTTTATTTATGTATAGCGCATGAAATTCCTAGCTATATGGTCTAGCAAAAACCCAAAAGGTCGAAATAGTGGTTTTTTTTCTTTCTTTTTCGGACATTGAGAGCTCCTAGACCAACCTAGGAGAGTCGACATCCGGTCTTAACACTATAGTTGACTCGGAAATTTGTGGTGATAATCCTGCCAACTATGACCGATAGGACAGGGTACTCAAGGGGAGAATCAGTCCCAGGGAACCAGTGCTCTCCCACAAGGGGAATCAAGTTAATTTTTCTTTTACAAATTCTAGTAGGACCATGAACTTCTTTATTTGGAATTGTAGGGGCTGTCAGTCATATGATTTTAGAAAAAACTTTCATAACATGCTTAATTATTATAAACCTACTCTTGTGATCCTGGTTGAGACTCATCTGATTGAACATGCTATCCTGAGAGACGACTTTGGATTTTCTGATTTGGCGGAATCACCGGCTGAAGGCAATTCTGGAGGAATGGCTGTTGTGTGAAAAAATGAAATGGCCTTAGTGGAAGAGATTGTGTATACTAATCAAGAAATTCACTTCATGGTTCAGGTACACTCAAATTCTAACTCCTTTATGCTCTCTGCTATTTATGCAAAAAATTCTCAGACTCATAGACGTGTTCTTTGACAAAATTTGAAGAATATTGCTGATAATTATAAGGGCCCTTTGATGGTGAGAGGTGATTTTAATGACTAAATAGTGCGAATGAGAAATTTGGGAGCCAAAATGTTTGTATTAACCGTTCTGATAATTTTCTAGACTGCTTAAATTATTGTAATTTAGTTGATTTAGGGTATCACGGGAGTAAGTTTATGTGGACTAATAAGCGAGAAAAGAGTGACCTTATTTTAGAACGTCTAGACCGTGTTGTAGCTAATTATGAATGTTTAACTTTGTTCCTTGAAGCTCATATTTAAGATTTACCACGCACCATTCGGACAACTGCCCTTTATTACTATCTCTCAACTCTTTTTGACCTCCTCGTACTAAATCATTTCGTTTCGGATATATTTGGCTATCTAGCCCTGACTTGGTTCATATTGTTGCAAATTGTTGGGACAATGCTGAGAATTTACTAAATTCTATTAATTTGTTTACCAAACAAGTCACTGAATGGAACATTCATGAATTTGAAAAATATTTTCACTCGCAACAAGAAAATTTTGGCTCGACTGGCAGGCTTACAAAAATCAAGACACTATCCTACAAGTACTTTTTTACAAACTCTTGAACATGATTTGATTAGAGATTTTAAACACATTTTGAAATTGGAAGAAGAGTTTTGGAAATTAAAATGTTGTATTCTTGGTTGAATGATGGTGACGCAAATACAAAATTCTTTCATTTGTCCACCCTTAAACGTCAGAGGAGAAACTGCATTACTTCTTCTGAGGATGGACAGGGTAATTGGGTAATTCACCCTTCTATAATGGCTACTTCTTACTCCGATCTTTACACTTCTTCTCATATATCATCCTCACACACTTTCTCTACTACCACATATGGCAGTTTCTCTAATGCTAAGAGTTCTTTTTTAGACTCACCTCTTACTGATCAAGAAATTATTAGTGCTTTACAAGTTTTTAAACCTTACAAATCTCCAGTTTCGGATGGCTTAACGTCTTTTATCAAAAAATTTAGCCTCAAATACGTACTTCAGTTATTGACTTTTGTAAAAATATTTTCGACAATCATACTATTCCAGATCACATCAACCAGACATTTATTTGTTTAATACCTGAGGTCCAAAGCCTAAACTCTATGGTCCAATACAGACCATTAGCTTGTGTAACACTATTTACAAGCTAATTACTAAATTATTGCTAATAGGATAAAACTCCTTTTGGCCAAAATCATTCACCTGTATCAATCTGCTTTTGTTCAAAATAGACATGCCTCTGATAATGCTTTGATTGTTCAACAAAATTCTGAATTACTTTCGCACCTCCAAAGCAAAAAAAAATAAAAAAAAATCTAATTTCTTATTAAAAATCGACTTTGAAAAGGCATTTAACCGCCTTGAATGACCGGTCCTTTATTAAACTAACTTTTCACTATTTTAATTTTCCTCCTAGTATGATTAATCTTATAATGCATTTTGTTTCCACTGTCAAAACTAGAATTCTAATTAATTGATAGCATCCATGGCAACTCGACATCACTAAAGGACATGTATGAAGCCTTGCAAGTTCTAAGAAGGCCATGACAGATCTCAAACAAGGAAATTTCAAGATAAGCGTAATGGGTTGCAATCAGCAATTAAAAAGTGTCTTGTGATGGGGGAAGATATCCAGTCTAATCAAGATATTTTGCTCAAGTCTTACATCTATTTGGAGGCCCAAATTAAAGTCCAAAATGAGATGGAATGAGGCCCAAAGTAGCCCCAAAAGAAGAAATTTTCAGCAGCCCAAATCAGCCCCAAAATCTAGCTTCTAGAATCTACATTTAATAGTTATTTTAATCTATGTTGACTTGCATTGGTCTAAGTGTATGTTGACTTTCATTGGTCTATGTGTATGTTTACTGCATTAGTCTAATAAGTGTGAGTAGTTTTCTGTGCTTCTAGGGAATATAATTTTCATTTATTGAAGTCTTGAATAGCTCCTTCTTTACTACATAAAGGGGTGCTTGTCTTTCATTGTTATTCAGATTTTGAAGAGTATATCATATTGAGAGTTCTTTTGAACCTTTATGGCATTACTTTGAGATTTATCTTTCAACCTAACTAGTTGATAGTTCAAGGTAGTAAGATAACTTCTTCTTTGATATCTTTTATTTCTTTCTAGCATTCTTTCGAAGACGATTAGTTGTAGATACTAGTTGTTGTCTTAAGTTACTCACAAAGTGGTCAAGATACGAATTCTAAGTTTGATTCGTTTCTCAAGTAAAGGCGTTTGGTTCATCTAATAACAAATTCGTTGTTACTTGGATCTTTTCATTCTTTAGAACTTGTGTTCTTGGAAGTTCTTGAAACTATTTCCCTGAATTTCTCATACCTTTATTTTTCAGACTATTTCTATTTTTTTTTTGTCTCCAAATCCACAAGGCTAATAATATTAATATTCATCAAACATAGTTACAATGAAGAAGATTATGTTGTCAAGTGATATTAGAGCGGTTCCATCAAGATTCTGATCTTGATAATCTTGGGGATTTCTTGAAAAAAAAAAGAGCAAAAAAATCAGAAAAAAAATCACTGTAGGAGTGAACAATAGCGTCTAAAAAAAAGTATATTGTTTGCTCTCCAAGAAATTTCTTTCATCTATTTATTTTCTAAAGATTAAGATAGAAAACAAGAAAAGGGGATCCTAGATCTTTAAAGATAAGAAGCAATCAATTTTTTTCTTACTCCTTTTGTCTTGTTTAAAAATCAAAATTCCGTTTTATACGAGTCTTGTTTCAACTATATCCTGATTCTTTCACGGATTGGTTTTTCATTTTCTTTAGTGCCCTCAGAATTCCTTATTTTACTGCTAACGGCTTGATACAAGCAGGGTTTAATTATAAATCTACAAGTATCTTCCCAAAGGTTATTTGAGGGGAAAAAGGCAAGAGTGGTGAGAACAATTGAGGAAAAAAGCCAAAAAAATTGAGCATTATTTTTTTTTTTTAAATAACTATGTCTTTCATAGGTGCAAGAATATATGATTATGAAGGATTGGCCAAGTGGGGTACTAGTCATGTGGTACTACTAAAATTATGCATGCATGCTAGTAAAGAAACTTACCTCCAATGGGAATATTACATGAAGCATATCTTTGCTTGTAACAATTATTGGGAATTTGAGAAATTGGACCTTGTCCCAGAAATTACGACAAATAGTCGATGATTGTAGTAACCGTCATTGGGTGAAATTTAATCGACTACTTTTATCTTGGGATGATTTAAAAGAGGAATTGAGGCACATTCATTCTATAACACAATCCCAAGATGAAGCTAACTTCAAAAGTCCTATTCGTTCCCATAAGATGGTGAAGTATGTAATCTTCCAAGAGAGGGAGTCAAGTTGTGAACAAAAGAGTGACTCTTCATCATGTGTAACTTCTCTTACACAAGTAGAAGTTCCTACTCCTCGAGAAAAAATAGAGAAGAGAAAATAAAAGATTTGAGTGAAAACGAAAATGGTAAGGAAGAGAGATACAAAATTAAGAGGAGTAAGGGAGAGCAAAATGACAACTCAAGAGAGGAAAAAGGAGATTTTCGGTTGATAAAAGTGAGTGAGTTATCATGAGAAAAGAGTGGAAAAACAAAAGCAAGAGTGAAAAGAAAGGGAGAAAAGAAGTTGAGGCAAAAGAAAAACAAGAGAGTTTGAGTGAGCTTAACTCTTATTCTTATACTAGCACTAATAAACCTTCTTCTTCTTTTGGTTGTGTGTTTTCTTTTATAGGTACTCTTGGGAAGGAACAAATGAAAAAAGCCAATTATGATCTAAAATCTTTACTCTTTGGTTTTGTTGGTTTCATTTTTTTACCCAATGTTTGTGAAAGTCTTGTTAGCCAAGTTACTTTGTTTGGAGGGATAATCTTTGTTGATTCTAATGATGTTTGGCAGTACAATAAAAGTATTCAATTTGATGCACGTTGTAGAGATACTTGGGTTAAGTTGGTGTGTGAACAATCTTGTGCATTGCCTTCTTTATCATACACCCAGTGGATTCTTGGTTGGCCAGATGGTTTGGAGTACTTATTTGGTGAAACCAAATTAGATATGCAAGTTTTATTCCTTAATCATATTGGTGTTCTGAAATCTTGTAAAAATTTCTTTCTCCCTTTCCAAGTGAGTAGTGAATTGCTTGAGAGAACAGTTTTTATAGGATTATATGATTCTTGTCTATATCATATGAGTGTGCGTTTCAGAAAGATAAGGTTTCCCGCCAAAAGAAGATCCAAACTACACTAAAGAGAAGATGATCCATTTGAATTTCTTGAAACGATTGGAGACAAAACTTGCAAACTTGATCTTCCGAGTGTCAAGTTAGTGCTACCTTCAATGTTTTTGAGTTTTCCTTATTTGAAGCAGGTTTGAATCCGAGGACGAAATCACTTCAAGAATAGGGGAATGATAGCATCCATGGTAGCTTAACATCACTAAAGGACATGGATGAAGCCTTGGAAGTTCTAAGAAGGCCCATGACAGATCTCAAACAAGGAAATTTCAAGATAAGTGTAATGGGCTGCAATCAGCAATTAAAAAGTGTCTTGTGATGGGGGAAGATATCCAGTCCAATCAAGATATTTTTCCCAAGTCATACATCTATTTGGAGGCCCAAATTAAAGTCCAAAATGAGATGGAATGAGGCCCAAATCAGCCCCAAAAGAAGAAATTTCCAGTAGCCCAAGTCAGCCCCAAAAACTAGCTTCTAGAATCTACAATTAATAGTTGTTTTAATCTATGTTGACTTGCATTGGTCTATGTTGACTCGCATTGGTCTATGTGCATGTTTAATGCATTGGTCTAAGTGTGGGTAGTCTTCTATGCTTCTAGGGAATATAATTCCCATTTATTAAAGTCTTGACTAGCTCCTTCTTTACTACATAAGAGGTGCTTGTCATTCATTGTAATTCAGATTTTGAAGAATATATTATATTAAGAGTTCTTTTGAACCTTTATTGCATTACTTTGGGATTTATCTTTCAACCTAACTAGTTGATATTTCAAGGTAGTAAGATAACTTCTTCTTTGATATCTTTTATTTCTTTCTGGCATTCTTTCATAGACGATTAGTTCCAAATACTAATTGTTGTCTTAAGTTACTCACAAAGCGGTCAAGATCCGAATTCTAAGTTTGATTCGTTTCTCAAGTAAAGGCGTTTGGTTCATCCAATAACAAATTCGTTGTTACTTGGATCTTTTCATTCTTTAGAACTTGCGTTCTTTGAAATTCTTGAAACTATTTCCCTGAATTTCTCATACCTTTATTTTTCAGATTTTTTCTATTTTTTTTTTTTTTTGGTCTCCAAAATCCACAAGGCTAATAATATTAATATTCATCAAACATAGTTACAATGAAGAAGAAAACACTCCTTTATATAGGAGCCTAGAAAGGGTTGTCATCCCCTTGAAATTATCAATGGACTAGTAAAACTAAATTAAATAGGCTAAAATTTCCTAGGTGCATAGAAGACTAAAAGCACTTTGTTCTATGAGGCTTTCAAGGTAGTCAAACTAGAGTAAATATGGTGCAATTTCCTAGGTGTATCGAAGACTACCAAACACTTTTTCCAATAAAGCATTAAAGGCAGTCAACAAAGCATTAAGTAAGCTTCTAGAACACTAATTTGGGATGCTAGACTTGCTTCTTCTTTTGACAGATTAATGGTGCACCTTCTACAGCTATAACTCCGACAAGAGGAATTTTCCAAGGAGATCCTTTATGTCACGACCTAATTTACGGTTCGTGCGGGCACCTACCTTATCCCACCTGGAAGGCTACCCTTACCAACTAACCCCTTATTAAAATCATCTGACAACGTAATAACTGATGAAAATGAACAATAAGTATGACAACATAAATGGAGCTCTTTACGAATTTCAAAAATCACACTTTCCCAAGACCTAGTCTAGACATGTACATGAGCTTCTATAATACAGAGGAGTAAACTAAAAATAAAATGACATAACTTCTGCCTTGGAATAAGATACGCAGAAGCTGTAGGGAGATGTATGCCACTTTCGCTATCGACACCTTCAAGCCATAACCTGAAACACATCTACATCCCGAAAAGGAGCAAGAGTAGTATCAGTACACTACATATACTGGTAAGCATCATAGGCCAGCTAAGATTAGTTCACACAATACGATATAGAATCGATTAGAATAAACATCAGTACAGTCGTAACACTTTTTCAAATCCTACCCATACTGAAACAGTTCTGACATAAACATGATCCCTTTACCATTACAACGTCAAATTAACAATAGGAAGTAAGGACTAACCGACAACAACAGTTACATTCAAGACAGACTCCCAGCCCTGCTAAGCGACAACAATTAATAAAGATCAGACATCAAACCCCCATAATCTGGCAAACTTGTAAATTGACAAATAGACACAATAGCCCACATCATACATTTATCAATACAAATCAATAAAAGTAAAACTAAGTAAAAGCAATACAAGCAACGACAGTATTTCAGCTGTACTTCCAAACCTGAACCATGCTAAATGGAATCACTCCAACACCATCCTTCCTCATTAGTCTACGAAGCCATGAAGTTACATGTAATACAACCGCCCATAACCAAAATAACATCATCAAATGGAAACAACTATCAACCGATCACAGGAATATGATAAGTCCAGTCATCAACCAAACACAAGAATAATATGAGTCCAATGCAATGCAATAATAGTGGTATCATATCCGTACACACATGCTAATGGTATTGCTTTCCCAATAGTCATGACCTACAGGGGACTCATGGTGTCCATGTACCACTTGCTCCGGAACTGACCTCGGATCGTGAACCTATAACTAGGTCACATCCTCACCCCCTATCAAATGTGCCTTTATTTATATATGTATGTATCTGTCATAATATAAATCTCGATGTACTTCCAGTTCAACAGGCAATATGGAATATGATCAGCCATCAAAATCAGTGCCAAGAATTACAATGCACCAAGCCACAAATCATAACAAAATTCAAGGAAAATGATTCAACAACAGCATGAACACTCAATGAAGACCCTTACAATTAAATACAAGTCACCCCAGCCTGTAGTACATCAATACTCTAAAACAGTCAATCAGTAAATACACGAACCCCACCTTCTAACTAAATCCCTACCAAAATTATATACACAACACTTCTTTCTCCCTCGGAATCATGACTACACACATTGGTTCAATTACTCACTTAATGGCGGTTTAAAACCTTTTACCTTTAAACTAAGTTGCGTCTATGACTCAGGGATCTCGGAAGCCAAATAGGGAAGTTTAAGTCGAAAAACCAGACTCAGTTCTACTGGTGGCATTCGATGGCCAGAGGGATAGACCGTCGATTAATCACAGCCTGTCAAATTGCACCGTCCTAGGAACCTCATTTTGCAAACTCTCTGGACTTTCTCAGACTACTGACAGTACGGTCGAATCGATGGACTGTTAATGATGCACCGTACTTTTGCTTCACAAAATATTCTCTAATTCCCTCTATATTGCACAACAACGATCCAATTAACGGACTATCGACATGTTGACAGTATGTACTTACCCAAACTCAGACCGTCGAACAACAAACAATATAAATACGACACTTCATTCTAGAAAGTCAGTTTTCACAATTTCCAAGCCGTAGCATGAAGGTTTTCTCTTCCTAACTGTCTCCTACATCAAGGTAAGTCCTTTCCATGTATTTTCAGGTGATTCTATTATAGTATAATCAATTCCTAAACGAGTTCCACTATTCTTAACCTAGGGTTCTCTAGAAAACCCATCTCAAGGTTAGAAGTTCAAGCTTTTGGAATTCTATTACAAGTTTTGGAGCGTTTACAGGTATGTAAAGTTTCTATCTACGTGTGGAAATATGATTGTTCTTCCCCACGCCAAAACAAGGGTTCTAGACATGATCATGATAACCCTAAGTACATGTACCATGATATACCATGTTTGTATTAACAATTCATGATTGTGTTCTTAATATTCTATTTTGGTTATTAAGAATCTGTCCATAGTCCATGAAAACCCATACTTTGCATTTCATGGGTTCTTAAATGCAAGATATGAACTTTTATGCTTATTTTCATGAACTTCTACATGTTTCCATGTTTTCATATAAGTTATATTATATATTATCTTCATGTTATAATACAAGCATCATGTCCACAAGAAAGTTATATAATTCATAGGATACTAAGCTAACCATATCCATATTCATGTTTTGGGAGTTGTACAGATTACCGAGAAGGCTCAGACAGCCTGAAACTATTACACCCTCAAGTTTCGGCACGTTGAGATTTATTAAGAGATTAAGCTTCCAAGGCTTTGAAGGAAAGTCAAGGGCGAGGCCATCTTCCGGTTTTGATTTAATGCGCAAGTCGCTTACAAATATTATTGGCATGGTATATTAAGGGCAAACTTGGAATTCGGAAACTATTATATTTCAAGGACTAAGTGTACATGTGGACAAGATGACTAGGTAAGCAAGAAATAAAATTGGTCATCTTTTTGGCTTAAGGAAATTTTAGAAACTTGGAGAAAAAGAAAGAAAAAAAAAAAGAATAAGGGAGCCATATGTGGCCGGCCACCTTAGTGTGGCCATGGCCCACATGGTTGGCTACTACTTGAAATTAAAAGATGACCAAGTCATCTCATTTCACCATCTTCATCACTTGGAAGTTTCAAGAAAATTTGAGAGAAAACCATAAGGCCTATTCGGCCAAGACCAAAAAATTTGAGGTTCAAGAATTGATTTCCAAAAATTATTTTCTCCTAGTTTCCCTACTAATTGGAACGTCCTCGTCAACGTGGAGTGGTTGTTAGAACAAGAAAACCGCTCGTTGTTGTGTATCACCAAAGCTAGCCGTGGGAGAAGTGGTGGAAAAAGGTAAGATTTAACCCTCCCTTGCATGTTCTATGAATGATTTGAGCATGTTATAGTGTATGGAAGTGAATGGAATTCATGAAAATATGGATTGTGGTGTTGGCCGAATAGGTGCATATGTGTAGAGGTGAAGAATCAATTTTGCTTAGCATGTTTTGGTTGTTGTTATTGTGATTTCTATGTGATGGAAATGAAGGAATTGAATGATTTAAGTGAAGATGTGAGTGTTGTGAGTTGGCCGTGTATATGTAACATTATATAGGGATGAAGGACTAATTTTATTTAGTATGTTTGAAATGTTGTGTTGCGGATTCTACGATGAAAATGAATGTTTGATGACTCATGTTGATGTTGCAATTGTTGTGGGCTGTTTTGGAAAGTAATATGATGTTAATATAGGTTCTTGTGTTCATAAGAATGATGATTGTTAGCATGCGGATTGTTGGTAAAGTTTATGAATTCGGTAGAACGATTAAATGGTTGAATAGTGAATTGACTAGTTATGGAAATTGGAAAAACAGCGTGTGGGCTGTTTTATGGAATATTTTGATATGGGAAATGATATTATTGATGTTGATATTGTTGTTGTTGTTGTTGGTTGATGAATTGAGAATTCGGGCTAGGCACCTAAACAGGGGAGATCTTTTCGATTTTCGATAGGATATAAAATAGTTTAAGTTGGAACTTGAGATAAGTTTGTAATACAGAGACTAACATTAGTGTGGATCCTCTCGAATGTAGATTTGCGAGCTCGGGCGGATAGACGTAGCCAATAGGAGGTCGAGCAGGTATGTTAAGGCTCTCCCCTTCTTTCTTTGGCATGTCTTAGTTGAAAATAAGTTATGACACGAACCTCGAGGTAACTCTATTCCGGTGATCCGAGCATGTTTATGATTCTCATTGGCTCCTTGATATTCGTATTCTTAATGTGGTCAAATCCTAGCCCTTATGTCATTTGTATAACCAAGCTTCAAGAATTGCATAAAGATTTTGCTTTCAAATGAGCTTGTTTCCAAGCGATTTCGAAACTACGAAAGTCCGTAACTTTCACAGAAAGAACCGGATCGCCTCTATATGATCAAAAATGATTCCATGATGTATGGCGGGCTCGGAATAATTTGATATACGACTATGGACCGATACTTTGATATACTTATGATATTTGGGTTTCGCGACTCCCCGAAAGATTTTGATATAACTTTGAAAGGATACGATATGAATATGATATAGAATATGATATATGATTCTATGATATATGCATATGATATATGACTATGATATATGACTATGATATATGAATATGACATACGAATAGATACTATGTATATGTAATCATATGATATATAAATATGATATATGTATATATACGCGTAAAGGGCGAGAGCGGTATGATACATGATACCGTCCCCTTTGACGCGGGATGCCGTATAATATGATATAATCTTTTATCCGGACGCGGGATGCCGGACGCGGGATATGTGGTTATGGATCGGGCCGTACGTTCCGCACAATATATTATATGGATCGGGCCGTACGTTCCTCGGCACTATTATATATATATATATATATGGATCGGGTCGCACGTTCATGATAATATAATGTATTATATGGATCGGGCTGCACGTTCCGCAACAATATAATATTATATATATATGGATCGGGCTGCGCGTTCCGCGGCACTAAGCATGCATGATACCCGCCTAAAAGGCACTTAGATGTACAGGTTGCTCTCTATCCCGTGATATGATATGTTCTATATTTACGTTTTGGTACGATTCATGCTTTGTATCCTTCCATATGCTGTTACTCATGCCTTACATACTCGCACATTGCTTGTACCGATGTCCCTTGTGGACGCTTTGCGTTCATGCCCGCGAGTAAACGGGTAGACGCATCCGATCCCTAGGAGGCCCCACCAAGCATATTGGAGGCGCTCCAGTTGTTCCGGAGCTCCAGTTTACTGGTACTACTTTTGTGTACATATTTGGGCACGGTGGATTCCGGCCCCGACTTGTGGATATATGTATCTTATTTAGAGGCTCGTAGACAGACGTGTACAGTCAAATGTTTTGTAGTCCTGCTCGCCTTTATGGATGTATAATCTTTTGGTAAAATCCACTGACACTCGTTCACGAGTATGCTATTGATGATTATGTTGAGTAAGATATGATTGCATCGTCCATATAGCCCACTCAGTAGCACGAATAGAATACATGATAAGAGGTGCCGGTAGGATACTACCGGGCACCCGTCACGGCCTCTGGTGGGGTCGTGACAGGCTGGAGGGGCTGGCCGAATATGGCCATGGAAAATTGACCATCAAAAATTATTTTCTCCTAGGTTTTCAACTAATTGGAAGGTCCTAAACAACATGAAGTGGTTGTTGGAGCAAGCAAATCCTTTGTTCTTGCAATTCTCAACTCTAGCCAAGTGGAAGAACTAAGTGAAGAAGGTAAGGTTTAATCTTCTTTTGATATGTTATGGATGGTTTGTGCATGTTGTGTATGTGTAAATGAATGAAATCCATGAAATCATGCATGTTGAAGTGTTGGCCGTGTGTATGTAGTGGTGTGTAGGAATGAAGAATTAATTGTATTGAGCATGTTTGTGTGTTGTTGTAGTGTGTAGAAATGAATGAAACTCAACAAATTATGATGTTGGTGGTGTGGACGAATAGTGGGCTGTTTGGTAGGGCATGATGAACAAATTTTATTTAGTGTTTTGATTGTTATCGTTGTGGATTTTATGATGTAGAATGAAAGTTTAATGATTCAAGTTGAATTTGTAATTGTATGGGCTGTTTTGGAAGTTAATGTAATTCTAATATAGTTTCTTGAATTTATGGGAATGATGTTGTTAACATGCGGATTATTGATATAGTTTGTGAATTTGGAAAAAAAGGAATGTGTTGTTGTCGTTCCTATGGGAATCGGAAGGTTTGGGTGATGTTGTAAGTTGGTTGTGCCGTTTGGAATGTTGTGTGGATTGTTTGAAATATTCTTGAGTTTTGTTTGAATAGTTTCGGATTGGTATTTGGATGTATGAGCATTGAAGTTGGCTTAATGGTATGTGGTGATTTGAAATAAATGGAATGTTGTCGAATTATGTAGAAAAGAGTTATTGACTTTAGAATGCATTTTGAATTAATTGTTGATGTTGTTAGTATGGTCGTTGGTATTGTTGTTGAAGATTTGGCCGAGTTGGATTCTCGGGGTTGTTGACTTTATATGGGAAATGCCTTTGCCCAATTTGGTAAATGAAATGCTAACTTAGAATTGGATTTCTAAGCGCTTATGACTAATGTTTGGCGCCAAATGATGTTATTGTAGATTTTGAGAAGTCGAGACTTGAATTCGGATTAGCTTAGGGGAAGCGGATAAGGTATGTAAAGCTTAACCACTTTTGGCATGCCTTAGTCGTAAATAGGCTATGATACGAGCCTCGAAATTCTATTCTTGCGATTGATATGCCTACGATTCTCATTTGCATTTTATCTTTGACATCATAATGAGATGGAATAATGGCCCTTATGTCTTTGGAATAATTGGTTTTCAAATGTTGCATAAAAGTTTTGTTCTTAAAAGTTCTACGTCGGAAAAAAGGGCCGTAACTTTTCGTACACGAAACCGGATCGCCTCGATATGTTCGTAGGAGGTTTATAGCATATGATGATGACGTCTTTCATAGGCGGGCCGGTTGGGTGAACGCTCGTCCGTGGGTCCCGCGACTTTCCTTTTTGTAATTCTGATGACTTTTGGAAAGAACTTGATATGACTATCATTTCGACCCCCGAGTATGATTTCTTACTTATCTGTCGAGTCTGAAATGAGGATTTTTATGCATACGATTTTGATACGTACCTACGATTTCTAAAGTTCTGTTTGACATTCGGGGAAAACTTGGTTTGACTATTCTCTTGGTTTTAAATGATAGTTCGTTTCGACTATTCAATGGGTTTTGAAAGTGATTTAAACTGCATATAGTCTCCCACGACTCTGCTCGTGCATATGGTTGTTATATCTTTCGCCGAGTCCCGGGCCGGTTATGTTATCGTGCGCACTATGTTATATTCTGGAGTATGATGTGTCCGGTTCGCCGAGCCCCTCCGCTATAGGGCCGGGTACCGTGTATATTTGGTGTTATGATGTGTCCGATTCGCCGAGCCTCCGCTATAGGGCCGGGTACCGTGTATAGGTGATATGTGATATGTCGGGTTTCGGAGATATGAAAACAAGGTATGTTGTGTTATGGCGCCATTGACGGGCGGGCGACCATATTCTAAAAGCCCCGTGCACGATTTGTGTTTTGATAAGTAAGTATTTTGGTATTACGGATTTTGCATTTATTTTCCGTACTACTTATTCCGATTACGATCCCGTTTATTATATCTCATGCTTTGCATACTCGGTACATATTTCGTCGACCCCGCTTTCTTCGAAATTTGCGTTTCATGCCGCGCGGTACGGATATGTGTTTGGATGATCCCCTTAGGGTTCGTTCGCCTATCTTGAAGCGCTCCCTTGTTTCGGAGCTCATACTTTGGTTCGGATCGTTATTGTGCATATGCATATGTTTATTCGGGGGTACGGCGGGGCCCCGTCCCGTCATATGATTCGTTATGACTCTTAGAGGTACGTAGACATATGTGTGGGTTGTGGGTAATCCTTTGTTCGGTTGTGTCGTGTGATTCGTGATTTGGACGTCCCCCCTATTCGATAGCCTTACCGGCTTATGTGTGATATTATCTGCTGCATTTGTGACAGCGATGTATGTATATATTTGTGACAGCTTTGGGGGCGACGTTTCGCTTTTCTGTATGTATAAGATCTGGTTATGCCAACTATGATCTGATGTCTGACCTTTGTATATGTACAGTCTGTTTGTACGTTGATTATGGTTAACAGGTGCGTATGGGTGCCGGCTCGGGCACTAGTCACGGCCTACGGGGTTGGGTCGTGATAGTTTGTGCCTTATTGCATGTTAAACAGAGATGACATGATCATTTGAATAGGACAGTAGTGTAAAATCAGAGATGGATCATTTGACATGATCATTTTAGGTCATGCTCCCTTGGACGGAGAACTAGGATAAGTTAAGTGAGTAAAAATATCTTCTCATGAATTCTTATTGGACCGCAATAAATAAAAAGGAAAAAGTGCAAAAAGGTCACAATTTGGTCAATCCAGAATAAAGTGTGTTCTGAGGCACGGTGACGGGAGGAATCAAAGAAAAAATATCTGGAGAGCTCTTTTGTATACTAAAAATAAAGATTGTGAATTTTCAAAAATGTACTGTGGTGATGTTAAAATCAAGATAGGGACGAGAATTTAGAGAGACACGAATAATGGGAGAATTCTTTCAGCATTTCATTCATCATAATGACTTCCTTATATACAAGTAAGGTCCTCCTTTTCCCAGTCCAATAAGGTAATCCTATTCCAATAGAACTATAAATCCTATATTACCATAATTATAAATTCATCATAAATAGACCAAACCTCTTACAATTAGACTGGAATAGGGATTCTACCGATGCAGGGATTCATCGACTTAACCTATGTGATCGGACAAAATAGTCCAGTCACACCCAGTCTCAATACCCCCTTCAAGTTGGAGCATGAGGGTCACGAATGTCCAACTTGTCAAGAAAATACGGATGCTGCCATTTGGCCAAAGCCTTTGTAAACACATTTGTCAATTGCTCAATGGTGGACACATGATTGGGAAGTATGATTTCGGATTGCAGCGCGTCCCGGACATAGTGAGAGTCGACTTCAATGTGTTTATTCCGTTTATGGAACACCGGATTTTGTGCAATATACAAAGCCGCTTGACTATCACGGTACATATTCATCGGAGATTTATGTTCAACTCCCTGACTGTGCAAAATTCTCTTTAACCATTTTAATTCACAGACTGTCATTGCCATTGGCCGGTATTCCGCCTCTGCGGACGAGTAAGAAACAATGTGCTGCTTCTTGGTTTTCCATGATACGGGTGAATAAGAGGGAGATAAACCACCCGGTAAGGGATTTTCGAGTCAACAGACATCCGGCCCAGTCCGAGTCACACCATCCGTACAACTGGAGATCATAATCCTTTCTCATCACAATGCCTTGTCCTGAGTTCTTTTTCAAGTAGCGCATCTCAGGGAGAGTCGCGTTCTAGTGTGCTTCTTTCGGTTGTTGCATGAATTTGGACAGTACATGCATGCAATACAACAACTCAGGTCTCGTAAAACTGAGGTATATTAGTCTACTGACCAGATGTCGGTATGGCTCCGGATCTCCCAATAAGGCTCCTTTGGCCACACCAAACTGTGATTCTGTTCGATAGGAGTATTGATTGGTTTAGATCCCAGTAAACCGAACTCAAAGATTATATCCAAGGCATATTTTCATTGACATAGAAATAACTAAATCGGTCCACGTGCAACTTCAACTCCCAGAAAGTACTTCAGAAGGCCCAAATCCTTCATGTGAAAACATGTACGTAGGTAGTCTTTGGATCATTCAATCACACTATGATCGTTGCCAGAGATAATCAAGTCATCCACATAGACTAAGACTTTAAGCTGCATACCTCCTTAGTGCATCGTGAATATAGAGTAGTCAACATGACACTCGATGCCTAACAGCATATGACGGAGCGAACCACATGGCATGTTGACTCAACATGGACATGAACTGATGTCGAATAAACCATAATCATGCATAAGTTACGTGAAGCGTGGGATCGTAAATCTTAA
>NW_026725389.1:0-62628 GCF_029784015.1 Lycium ferocissimum
AATCATTAAGGATAAGCATAGAAAGGCCGCGGGCCCCACGGACGGGTACCGACCCCATCCGAGCCCGACTACGAGAGTTAGGGGAACGTTATGTCTTATGAAGTTACCTATTATGTTTCGGGGCGATCCGAGCTCATCGGCAAAAGTTACGGCGTTTGAAGTTCGGAACCTTTTTTGTAGCAAAATTCTTTATAAGACTTTTGAAATTCAATCTTTTAAGAACATAAGAACCTTAGTTTGATTACATTAAAGAGCAAGCCTTTAAGAACGAATAAGGTACATCTCTAAGCTCGGATCCTAAGAGCGGAATAACCCCGAGGCTCGGGATATAGCCTAGTAGCACTAAGACATGCCAAAGGAGAGAAAGTGACGCTTTACATACCTTATCCGCTCGCAAGCTAAGTCAAGCTTCAAGTCCCGGGTACGGCAAGATCTACATAACGCCAAATATATTAACATTAGTCATAAGCCTTTAGGCATTCAATTCCAAACGAACATTAAATTCTACAGAAATTTTGGCAGCATTTCCCCTGTAAATACACCAACCCCGAGATTTCAACTCGGCTAATTTCAACAACAACCAAACCAACAACCAAACTACAACATCAATAATCAATTCACAATGCATTCCAACATTACTAGTTCTGTCACGACCCAACTAGGGGCCGTGACGAGTACCCGATACTTGTACCGAGCACCCCTTATCTCGCATCCTGTTCTCATTATCAAGTGGGCCATAGGAGCTGTGCCATTTTTTTTTTTTCGTTCTTACGAACATTTACATTAGCGGCGTCATCATAAACATGGACTAATAAACTTTGCTATCACGCTATACAATACCCCAAGATACAAACATCTAACGTACAAATACGTACGAGCCTCTAGACATAGTACACATATACGAGAAGAAGGGCCAGTGCTCTGTCGTGCCGCATATATATACACAAAATAGTACCAAGGAATGAGGCTCGAACAACCGGAGCGCCGTCAAATGCGGCCGGTAAGCTCTTAAGGATCAAATCCGCTTTGTCCGCCGACTCGCGCGCATGAAACGCGGCGCCCACAAGAAGGGGCGTCGTACGAATAGTGTACCGAGTATGTAAGGCATGAATGGTAATATACGAGAACATAAATCATGCATAATGACATAAAAGAATCTCAACTCAAGTCCCGGGATAGAAACATACACCGTATATATATAGGTGCCCTTGGGCGGATGCCGTGCTTTCTTAACTTCCCTTACTCATTATATATATATACATAAATGCATAAAATATAGAATATATATTATATTGCCGAGGCGTCGGCGTACCGATCCATTTAACCATAAATATGCACATCCCGCGTCCGGGCATCCCGCGTCCGGACGATATCAAGTCATGTAATGCCAACCGATCGGTGGATACGCGTATATAACGCCCCGCCATTACCTCCCTTTTCCCCATAAATATATGAAAATTCCATGTATGAATATCGGCGTCTATAGCGCCCATGAATATATAAAATTCCATGAATAAATATCGGCGTCTATAGCGCCCATAAATATATGAAAATTCCATGAATAAATATCGGCGTCTATAGCGCCCATGAATATATGAAAATTCCATGAATAAATATATACCGGCGTCTATGCGCGCTCGACTCGCATTATTATATAATATACTTATACCATGTTCATTTATTAGCGCGCATATAGCGCTCGATTCGTTATCATTATCGTCGTAGAGGTATTCTCATTAAAGTAGTTACAACACTTATTGTTTAATAATCAAAGCACTAAAGAAAACAATCGAGAACATAGGCCCACCTCGAGTCAAATGAGGTGGCGTACTCAACTTACCTATAATACGTGTCATGACGTTACTTATGAAGGCCTTAGGGTAATCGGGTCTTATCCTTGCACGTTCTAGAATATTTAGACACTTCTTTCACAATTCAAGTACTTTTAGTTCAATCTTACTGAATGAATAGTACCTATTTTCAATCGCGGATTTCTAGAGTTAGAAAAGTCCCCGAGGCGCGAAATCAAACCTATACGTCTAAGACATGCCAAAAAAGGAAGGGGAAACCTTACATACCTCTTTCTTCTCCTTTAGCTACTCCGAATTCACGTCGCAGTCCCGTCAAAATCTGCAAATTGGTCAAGTTTACCCAAAACTCTTATTAGGGTTCTTAGAGTTGGAATCTTAAGGAAGCGCTTGGCTACCGAAATTTCGGCAGCACTTCCTCTATAAATACAACGTCCCACCAAGTTCAACTTGGCTATTTCATCAACAACCAACAATCCGGGAATTCAAACCCGGCCAAACTATCAACAATCAAGCCAACAATTACACTACACTTTTAATCAAACACATTATAACACCATTAGTCCACTTGCCAATATCATACCATAATTCACTTAATAATCCCAAATCAATACAAACTTGCATTGTTTTTCTTCCGTTTACACTACTAGAATTACCACAACATAACTAGTATGCCAAACAATATTAGTTCATTTCCACTCCAAATTCAATACACCATTCGGCCAACACCTATAATTTCCAACTTCCACTAATTCATTCAACTTTCATTTCTAATACAAATTCCACTATAACTACAACTAGATTACCACATAAAATTCAATTCATATTTCCTACACACCAACACACACTCACGGCAATCATGCATGCACAACCACAATTTTTCCAAACTCAATCAACTTTCATTTTCCACATAACATCCTCAACAATAACAACCAAACACTAATTAAAATAATTAGAACACAATTTCTACACACACATACATGCATTGCATGTCACGGCCACAACCTAATTTCCCCTTCCATGAGTTCCATCCACTTTTAACATACTACAACACATATAAACCATATTCAACACATAAAGCAAGGTTAGAATTCACCTTTTCTTCTTCACTTTTCACTTGGCTACAACTTGGCAACTTGTATGATTGTAAGTCTTTCTTGCTTCAACAACAACTTCACCTTGTTAAGGACCCTCCAATTGGTAGAAAATGATTTTTGAGGAATTTTTGCAAATTTTTTTTCTTGGAAATTCTCTATGGCCGAAAGGCCTTGGTTCTTTTTCTCCTTCTTTTTTGTTCTTGTATTTCCTTGAAATTTCTAGAGGTTTATGGAAATTAAGATGACTTAGTCATCTTATACTAATTTCCTCACATGATTTATTTAGGTGGGCTTGGGCCTACTATTCATGGCCGGTTGGGCCTCTTTATTTCCTTGAAAATTTCAAGCCCAATTATGTTGGCTAGTTCTTGTAATTCATGAAAAATTATTTTTTTCCAAATTCCCAATTTGCCCTTCGTCCTTCTTCATATTTCCACGAGTCGTATCGCAAATTTCCTTTTATGTCCTTGACCTTCCTCATTATTTCCACTTCTAAATTTTTCACACACAACTCCTATGCCAAACAAAATAAAATGTGGCCTTGCTTATCGTCTGCCCGCGATTGTCTTGAATTATCCGATTGCATAAAATGCGGGATATAACAAGTTCTTTCTACACGACTTTAACAACATACATAATATTCCAACAACATTCATAATATACTCATTTCGACCACTTACGTTCAAACTAATATCAACGTTTATACGTTCGATTACCAATCCAAACCCATTCCAACCATATACAAGAACGTCTTAAACAATTCGCACAATTTTTCAAACATTCCAAACATTGTTCCAATTTACCCGAAATTGCCCCCAAACCCGAGAGCAACACCACTCACATTCCTTTCTTCCAATTTCATGAATTACACTAACAATCCATGCATTAACAATGTCATTCTCTTAAGTACAAAGTTTTACATTAGACGTACAATGCCTTCCAAAACAGTCCGCAAGCACCACAACACTAACTTAGACCCTCCAAAAGATCATTATCGATATAGAATTCACAACGACGACAACTAAGGCACTAAATAACATTCACTCATCCTTGGCACAAACAAGGCCTATATTCGGCCATCTTCATACACACACATATATGTAATTCCCATTCATTCAACACACTACAACAACAAGGAAACATGCTACATATAATTCAATCTATCAATCCAACAACACATTGCACATACACGGCCATAAGCCATGCATGCTCCATGTCCACGGCTTGATTCCAATACATAGATTTCCATGAATTTCATTCATATTTACATACTACGACATGCCCACACCATTCACAACACATAAAAGAGAATTAATTCTTACCTTTTCCTCTTCACTTCACACGTCAAGTAAGGCTCCCAAGAGTGAAAACGGATGACTTGATGATTCAAACAACGACTCCATGTTAATAAGCACCCTTGAATTAGTTATTTTGCTAGAAGAATCAAATTTTTCTATGGCTAATTCTTGGACTTGATATTTGTTATAGCCCGTATTTTGTACGTTTGGAAATCTCAAAGTCGACGTGGAAAGTTAAGGGCAAGACCATTCCCAAAAATTATTTTAATGTACGAGTCGTTATGGATATTATTTACGACTATCATTAGTATGGAATTATTGTGAGAGGCTAAGGACGAAACGAGAAATTCGCAAAATGGGCCATGGTAATAATACGGAAGACGAGGGGTAAAATGGTCGTTTCATGAGGATTCAAGAGAGTTCTAAAAAGGGGCCATATTGGCCATGTGATGGAAAAGAATGAAAAGGATGACTAAAATAGTCATCTTTACAAAGGATGAAAAATTCGAAAAAAGAAAGAAAAATTCTAGCAAGGAATGAGTGGGGGTTAAGTGTAAATTAAAACAAAACATAGGGACTAAAGGTTGCCTAAGAAGAAGATTAGTCTTCTTTGACTAATTCAAAATTCAAGAAAAGAAAGGAATAATCTAGAGAAATAGAGAAAATTGGTGGAAGACTAAGTGGCATGTGACCACCATTGTGCCTATGTACATATATATATATATATATATATATGTTCATCTTCTCATTCAAGACACAAGAAAACAAAAAAAAGAAAGAGGAGAAACTACATGGCCATTCGGCCAAGAGAGAAAGAAAAAGGGAAAAGAAAAAAAAAAATTTCCAAGCCTTCAACCTTGATTCAAAAATTATAATTCTCTCGTATTCCTACTAAGTTCAAGATTCTCTACGAAGTGGTATAATTATTTTGTCAAGAAAGGGACTTTGGTGGCAAGGAGAACTTGTTGGAAAAGGTAAGGATTTCATGTTTTCTTTCATGTTATAGAAGATTTGTGGATGCTAGAGTGAATAAAATTGAAGGGAAATCATGAAATTATGTGTGTGTGCATGCATGGCCGTGTGGTGTGTGTGTGTGTGCTATGGCCGTGTAGTGCCCTATGTGGGGAAGATGTTATTGAATTTGTTTGGTATGCTAATTGTGTTGTTATGGTATTATGAAGTGAATGGAAGGTTAATGGTCCTTGTTGTCATGGAAAGTATGTTGTAAGGTTGTTGTAGGAAAATATGCAACTTTGTAGTAGTTTATGTAAATATAAGAATGAAGTCATTAAGATGCGAAATATGGTTGTTGTTAATGAAAATGGAAGACAAGAATGTGTTAAGAAGGCTTATATTGAAAATTGGAAGTTTTGGATGAATTATGGTTTGATGGAAATTTTGTATATTTTGTAGAATAATGAGAAATGTGTCCGAATCGTATTTGAATGGCCGTGAATTAGTAGACAAATATGAAAACGTCGATATTGGATTGAAAGTGTGAAGTTAGAATGGAAGTTATTGTATTATGAAGAAAGAAATACTATTCATGCTAGAATGCGTTTTAATTCAATTGTTGATGTTGTTGATGTTATTGTTGTTGGTTTGGCCGAGTTGAATTCTCGGATTGTTGTTAATGGATGAATTGGGCCGAGCCATATTCTCGGGATGGCGCATTTACAGGGGAAGTGCTGCCAAAATTTTTGTAGACAAATGTGCATTCAAGATTGGATCCCTAAAAGCTCTAATCAATGTTTGGTGAACATGACCAAATTGTAGATTCTGGCGGATTTGCAACTTGGATTTGGGGTAGCAGAAGGAGCGGAAAGAGGTATGTAAGGCTTCAATTTTCTTTCTTGGCATGTCTTAGATGTAATAGGTTTGGACACGGGCCTTGGGGACAATTCCTTTCCCAGAAATCCGAGATTGAAATTAACTACTATTCATTCAGTAGAATTGAATTAGAACTTGCGTGAAATGTCGGAAAAACTTCCTAAACATCCAGAACTTACACAAATAAGACCCGATTACCCTGAGATCCTCACAAGTGACGCCATAAATCGTAGTATACGTAAATTTGATACGCCGCCTCATTTGACCCGAGGTGGGCCCATTGTTACCGGATTTTCCTTATTGTACCATTTGACTTATCTTGAAGCGAACCCGATGGAAACTTTTGATCCTTATTCCATCATCAAATGACAAGTACTATAACCATGCTAACAAAGACATCTTTATGATGACTATGAGGATGCTAGATATGAGGAAATGGCTATGACGCATATGTTAAGAATATGTACCTACCATGAATATGACTATGAATATGTCATGCAATAACGTGGAGGATGTCTAGGAAAAAATGTTTACATGATAACTGTGACCATGATGATTCTATGATTAAAGGTTCCAAGTCTATGATTCCAGTGACGAGATGAGAACGTTAAGCTATTTCTTGAATTCTCAACTCTACTCATGAATAATGTTTTCTTTAGAGATTCTAAGTATATGAAACGATGCCTTATGATCCTGTTTTATATTTTCTCGTGATATTACTCTCCACTAATAGTCTCGCCTTATATTAATCATCCCTTCAAGGTGAGACAAGCGCCCTTAATTATTCTATAATATAATCGGAGGTTCCCGACCTTACGTCACTCCGATGGATACATGATTTTCTTGGGCTCTCCGCATGCTTATATAACCTATGGATATGAAAAATGTATATGTACATGGGGTGGGGGGTTGGGATACATGGAAAATGGGAAGGGAACTATGTTTCATTGCCACCTGGTCAGCTGGCTTATCATCCCGGACGCGGGATTTATGGGCGAGCCGGAGTATTTCGGCGCAATGTGGGCGAGCCGACGCTGTTCGGTGCTATGATACACTATGACATGCTATGATACTATGATACACTACGACATGCTATGATACTATGATATACTATGACACGTTATGATACTATGATACACTATGATATGCTGTAACATGATATGACACAATTCTATTTTCTATGTCTATGAAAAGAAATGTTCTCTTTTTCTGAAAAGAAAAAAAAAACAAGCATGTATGGTATCCGCCTCCAGAGGCATTCACATGTACAGGTTACCTCTTGATCTTATGATATGCTCTATATTTCCATACAGTTGATATTCATATGTTCATTTCTTACTATGTTACTATTCACACCTTACATACTCAGTACATTGCTCGTACTGACCCCTCTTCTTCGGGGCTGCGTTTCATGCCGCGCAGGTACACCCAGATGATCAGACGCTATTATAGACGATGTTCCAGCGGAGTTGGCATCTCCATTTGCCCTGGAGGGTTGCCGGGTCAAGAGTCCTATGCTATGATGTCATGTTCGAGTTAGAGACTTTGCAGACAGAGTCGTGGGTATAGAGTGTCAGCTTTGTAGATAGCTTTGCCAGTCTATATGTTATTGTGTTTTGTGTCACGGGCCCCATATGATGATAGTCTTTACTTATGAAAAAAAAAGGAGAGTATACCACGTATCTTATTCTTAATTGATTCACGAGTTTACATATGTAATAAGAGTCAGCGGGTTCGCTCGGCTCCGAATATGGGGTCGGGTGCCCATCACACCCTGGTAAAGTCGGGGTGTGACAAAGTGGTATCAGAGCAGGTCGGTCTAAGGGATGTCTGCAAAGTCGTGTAGGTAGAATCTGTTTATGGGTGTGAAGCCGGCCACATTTATAAACAGGAGGCTGCGGGGCATTTAGGAATTGTTGACCTTCTTTCTGTCCTATGATCGTGCGATAGAGCCAAGTCCTAGGAAAATGGAATCTCCTATACAGGTTTTATATATGACGAAAGAAAGTGAGAAGCGATATGGAAAGTTACAGGGACGAGTGTTGATGTTCTGTTCTGTTACCCGAAAAGCCGGAGGCTGTATGGGCGAGATGTGTCGTATACATATGTAAGTACGCAAGGTATTGTTAACATTTGCCGTGTGCAGATTTGAATAGTGGGAATATTAAAGGAGGCCCTACTAGAGTGGGTACGTCTAAGAGAAAGAAACGCGGAAAGGAAATACGATAAACAGGCAATAAGTGAGATGCGACGTTTCAAGAAGGGCTATGGATTTGGCATGACGATGAAGGTGCGATCACTACCCCCGGGAATCTAGAGGCCCTGGACAAGAAGTAGTTATACACAGGTGGAAGGTGAACATTCGGAACTGAAAAGGGCAAAATAGTAATTACAAAGAAAGGACGTGTTACGAAAATATTTCAGAATCGGTAAGACTTCGACTTGCTCCAGAACATGTAATAAAGGTCATACGAGGAAGTGGACGCGATTATATCGGCATTAAGGCACCAGATTTCACTAAAGTTTCGAGGTTAAGCGTGCTCAGGTGGGAGCAATTCTATGATGGGTGACCCCCTAGGAAGTATGCGAGAAATCCGATATATTCAGACCTAAGGGGCAAATGAGAAGTTAGGGTAGCCTAAGGGAAACTAGGGCATATGGAATGACTGGAAGCTATACGGGGTCACATAAAAACGAGGATAGGGAGAGACATGGATACACAGCTACAGCACAAATGCGTAGTCAAGGAAGAATTACGAGCAAGCGAACTGAGGAAATGAAAGGACGAATAGTGGATGGGAATGTGGACAAAAGGGTGACATAGATGGAAGATAAAAGAAAACTTAGGGTAAGAAGTTGCCGGGATGTCAGGCATGGAGTTAGAAGAAAGATGAGAAACAAGGTATAAACGAAGGTTTTATAGAGAGATTGTTCGTATAAGGAGCCCCTAAAAGGGGGGGAGACCATATTATATTAGACCTAAAAAGAAACCGCAACACTGTCAAGTGTCAGAAAAAGGAACCTATTAGCTTGGAAATCAGAGTTCAAAATATGTCGGCGTGTCGTAAGAATACTTGGGAGAAAAGTAGAAATGAAGTAACAAGGAGTGTACCAAGCGATAGACAGGAGGATAAAAGAGTAGTAAGTAGCCACTCCACATTGGTAAGTATAGATTGTGTACCAAAGACATGGTTTCCGTTAAGGTACGGTGACGAGACAATAACAGGAAAGAAAGGACCCGGAGAGGACAAGGATAATGAATGGGCATAGTGAAGTAGAAAAAAAAAAACCTATGACATGGAGCAAGGACTCATGAAATGGTCAAGAAGTCCGATTATAAGGAAAATAAGGTAAAGGGCAAGGAACGGGCATAAAGGAATGAGCAGCTATTAAAGGAACCCTCCCGAAGTATTATGACGCCCATAAGGTTAGTTGAACATTCGAGGACGAATGTTCTAAAGGGGGGGAGGATGTTATAGCCCGTATTTTGTACGTTTGGAAATCTCAAAGTCGACGTGGAAAGTTAAGGGCAAGACCATTCCCAAAAATTATTTTAATGTACGAGTCGTTATGGATATTATTTACGACTATCATTAGTATGGAATTATTGTGAGAGGCTAAGGACGAAACGAGAAATTTGCAAAATGGGCCGTGGTAATAATACGGAAGACGAGGGGTAAAATGGTCGTTTCATGAGGATTCAAGAGAGTTCTAAAAAGGGGCCATATTGGCCATGTGATGGAAAAGAATGAAAAGGATGACTAAAATAGTCATCTTTACAAAGGATGAAAAATTCTAGAAAAAGAAAGAAAAATTCTAGCAAGGAATGAGTGGGGGGTTAAGTGTAAATTAAAAGAAAACATAGGGACTAAAGGTTGCCTAAGAAGAAGATTAGTCTTCTTTGACTAATTCAAAATTCAAGAAAAGAAAGGAATAATCTAGAGAAATAGAGAAAATTGGTGGAAGACTAAGTGGCATGTGACCACCATGTGCCTATGTTATATATATATATATATATATGTTCATCTTCTCATTCAAGACACAAGAAAAAAAAAAGAAAGAGGAGAAACTACATGGCCATTGGGCCAAGAGAGAAAGAAAAAGGGAAAAGAAAAAAAAAATTTCCAAGCCTTCAACCTTGATTCAAAAATTATAATTCTCTCGTATTCCTACTAAGTTCAAGATTCTCTACGAAGTGGTATAATTATTTTGTCAAGAAAGGGACTTTGGTGGCAAGGAGAACTTGTTGGAAAAGGTAAGGATTTCATGTTTTCTTTCATGTTATAGAAGATTTGTGGATGCTAGAGTGAATAAAATTGAAGGGGAAATCATGAAATTATGGTGTGTGCATGCATGGTCGTGTGGGTGTGTGTGTGTGTGCTATGGCCGTGTAGTGCCCTATGTGGGGAAGATGTTATTGAATTTGTTTGGTATGCTAATTGTGTTGTTATGGTATTATGAAGTGAATGGAAGGTTAATGGTCCTTGTTGTCATGGAAAATATGTTGTAAGGTTGTTGTAGGAAAATATGCAACTTTGTAGTAGTTTATGTAAATATAAGAATGAAGTCATTAAGATGCGAAATATGGTTGTTGTTAATGAAAATGGAAGACAAGAATGTGTTAAGAAGGCTTATATTGAAAATTGGAAGTTTTGGATGAATTATGGTTTGATGGAAATTTTGTATATTTTGTAGAATAATGAGAAATGTGTCCGAATCGTATTTGAATGGCCGTGAATTAGTAGACAAATATGAAAACGTCGATATTGGATTGAAAGTGTGAAGTTAGAATGGAAGTTATTGTATTATGAAGAAAGAAATACTATTCATGCTAGAATGCGTTTTAATTCAATTGTTGATGTTGTTGATGTTATTGTTGTTGGTTTGGCCGAGTTGAATTCTCGGATTGTTGTTAATGGATGAATTGGGCCGAGCCATATTCTCGGGATGGCGCATTTACGGGGGAAGAAGTCTTGCCAAAATTTTTGTAGACAAATGTGCATTCAAGATTGGATCCCTAAAAGCTCTAATCAATGTTTGGTGAACATGACCAAATTGTAGATTCTGGCGGATTTGTAACTTGGATTTGGGGTAGCAGAAGGAGCGGAAAGAGGTATGTATGTAAGGCTTCAATTTTCTTTCTTGGCATGTCTTAGATGTAATAGGTTTGGACACGGGCCTTGGGGACAATTCCTTTCCCAGAAATCCGAGATTGAAATTAACTACTATTCATTCAGTAGAATTGAATTAGAACTTGCGTGAAATGTCGGAAAAACTTCCTAAACATCCAGAACTTACACAAATAAGACCCGATTACCCTGAGATCCTCACAAGTGACGCCATAAATCGTAGTATACGTAAATTTGATATGCCGCCTCATTTGACCCGAGGTGGGCCCATTGTTCCCGGATTTTCCTTATTGTACCATTTGACTTATCTTGAAGCAGAACCCGATGGAAACTTTTGATCCTTATTCCGTCATCAAATGACAAGTACTATAACCATGCTAACAAAGACATCTTTATGATGACTATGAGGATGCTAGATATGAGGAAATGGCTATGACGCATATGTTAAGAATATGTACCTACCATGAATATGACTATGAATATGTCATGCAATAACGTGGAGGATGTCTAGGAAAAAATGTTTACATGATAACGTGACCATGATGATTCTATGATTAAAGGTTCCAAGTCTATGATTCCAGTGACGAGATGAGAACGTTAAGCTATTTCTTGAATTCTCAACTCTACTCATGAATAATGTTTTCTTTAGAGATTCTAAGTATATGAAACGATGCCTTATGATCCTGTTTTATATTTTCTCGTGATATTACTCTCCACTAATAGTCTCGCCTTATATTAATCATCCCTTCAAGGTGAGACAAGCGCCCTTAATTATTCTATAATATAATCGGAGGTTCCCGACCTTACGTCACTCCGATGGATACATGATTTTCTTGGGCTCTCCTGCTTGCTTATATAACCTATGTATATGAAAATTTTATTTGTACTTGGGGTGGGGGGTTGGGATACATGGAAAATGGGAAGGGAACTATGTTTCATTGCCACCTGGTCAGCTAGCTTATCATCCCGGACGCGGGATGCCCGGACGCGGGATTTATGGGCGAGCCGGAGTATTTCGGCGCAATGTGGGCGAGCCGACGCTGTTCGGTGCTATGATACACTATGACATGCTATGATACTATGATACACTACGACATGCTATGATACTATGATATACTATGACACGCTATGATACTATGATACACTATGATATCTTTTTTGTAACATGATATGACACAATTCTATTTTCTATGTCTATGAAAAGAAATGTTCTCTTTTTCTGAAAAGAAAAAAAAACAAGCATGTATGGTATCCGCCTCCAGAGGCATTCACATGTACAGGTTACCTCTTGATCTTATGATATGCTCTATATTTCCATACAGTTGATATTCATATGTTCATTTCTTACTATGTTACTATTCACACCTTACATACTCAGTACATTGCTCGTACTGACCCCCTCTTCTTCGGGGGCTGCGTTTCATGCCGCGCAGGTACACCCAGATGATCAAACGCTATTATAGACGATGTTCCAGCGGAGTTGGCATCTCCATTTGCCCTGGAGGGTTGCCGGGTCAAGAGTCCTATGCTATGATGTCATGTTCGAGTTAGAGACTTTGCAGACAGAGTCGTGGGTATAGAGTGTCAGCTTTGTAGATGGCTTTGCCAGTCTATATGTTATTATGTTTTGTGTCACGGGCCCCATATGATGATAGTCTTTACTTATGAAAATAAAAAAGAGTATACCACGTATCTTATTCTTAATTGATTCACGAGTTTACATATGTAATAAGAGTCAGCGGGTTCGCTCGGCTCCGAATATGGGGTCGGGTGCCCATCACACCCTGGTAAAGTCGGGGTGTGACAATATTTGCTCTCTATGGCCGAATCTCCTTCTTTCTCTCTTCTCCTTGCTTTCTTGATTTTTCTAGAAATAAAATGAAGAACAAGATGACTTAGTCATCTTTTAAGTTGCTATATAAAAAAATTCATGTGGCCATGGCCCACAACTAATATGGCCGGCCACTTTGGCCCTTAATTTCCATATTTTACAAGTTTTTCTTAATCCATTTTGACCCCAAATGTTTCCTTTATACTTTCATGCTACTAAGGCCATACACCACTTATATTTTTAAAGCAAAATCGTGATTAAAAATCCCGACTTCATGCCCCGGAATAATCTTGTTCCTAACTTTTCATAATTAACTCGGATTATCCCGTTATTAAAAATACGGGATATAACAGACCGCTATGTCCTACGATATCGCTTTTGACCCTTTGAAGGCCAAGGAATCACAGGGCAGGGGCAAAAGAAAGAGGACTGGCTCGAATGACAGCGAGGACAGCGGTGGGCCACAGGACAGGAGTTAGTCACAGACCCCTGGTACTCTGGAGTGCATGAAGGCTGATATGGTTGTGGTGAGGGCAGCCATGATGGGGTTTGCACGACCTTCCATGGATCTTTGGGTCGTCTACCAGTGCTGCGGGTATTGGCTATTTTACTACTGAGCAGATGAAGGGCTACATGGAGACCCAAACCAAGATGGGAGAGGCTGTGGATGCTTTGCAGGGCGCCTATGGATCCTTGGCTCAGGCCCATGTGAATCTCCGGGATGACTTGAACGAGGAGAAGAAGAAAAGGCCGATTAGGGATAAACCTTTTGTGAAGATGTGGAAAGGCATCAAGAGTCTCTTGAAGGCCCTAGTCCCGAAGGTGAAGCCTCCCAAGGTGACCACCAGAGATGCATCCCAGTTCTCTTTTCTCAGTGAGTCCGGGCTTGGCAGCGAGGATTCTAGTGACTCGGAGGATGGTGGCGATGTGGCGACTAGCCGAGTAGTAGCTTAGAGATCCTTCCCCCTCCCCCTTTTATCAGCTTTGGTTAGCACTTGCCTTTGTAGGGGGCTTTGATGTTTAGACAATTTGCTTGCTTTTTCCTTGTTTGGATAATTTCTATTTTGTTGTTTTGGTGCGGGTGCACCGGTTTAAGGGCACTCATAAGACAAATGCCCTCGTTGGGTGGATATTTTTATGAATTAATCTGTTTTGGAAACTAATTTCTCCTTGACTTGTTGATGAAATAACTTGGTTGGCAAAACAGGGGAGGAAGAAAAATGCTACTGGTTAGATGGCACTGCTACGACGGTCACTAGACCGCTGCAGCGGTACCGCTATGGCGGTAAGTACGCCGCTATAGCGGCCCTCGCAGAAACTCTGGGTCTGCTATAGAGGTCTGATGCCCGCTATAGCGATCCCGCTGTAGCGATCTCCGTACCGCTACAGCGGTGCTACAGTGCCAGTGGCTGATTTTTTTGGTACTCCAGCTCAAATCGCATAGGGTTTACTTAATCTCTTAGCGCGTAAAAACATGGTTTCCACCTACGAGTATGAATGCGCTATTAACTTTGCTAATGGTCCCAGAATAAGTACCCAGTCTACAACACCAACATTACTACAGAATTTTCGCTTGGTCACACAATTAATTACGCACCTACTTATAGAAGGCTTTCCTTGAATCGAAATAGAGAGATACAAATTGGAATCGACAGATACCAATTAGCTCGCCAAGATACCAATTGGAATCATCCAGATACCAATTGGATCCAACTTGGAGACGGCGTATTGGGGTGCCACGATAGAATGAATGAAAAGAAACTTCTAGATCTCCTATAGCATCTTGCAGACGGGTACGGACGTCATCGTACCATTCCACAAGACTCTACTAGACATTTGCTCTTGTACTTGTGAGACCGGTAACCTGGGCTCTGATACCAACTGTCATGACCCAATCCACGGGTCGTGCGGGCATCTACCATAATACTAACCTAGTAGGCGAACCCTTACTAACTAAACCCAACATTTAAACAGTTGCGACAACTATCTTTCCAAAATCACAAAATTAAAGTAAAAGCTTCGTGCAGACTCTGTTTTAAAATACAATAAAACTGAAAAGAAATCCCCGGAATCTAGTCTAGATAGGTACAAGAGCTCCTACAGTACAGGAAGACAAAATAAATGACATAGCCTCTGCCTGGAGTGAGATGAGCGAGGCTGTAGGAGAGTGCCTGATAAGTCCACACGACGAAACTTCAACTAAAACCTACAACATATCTACACCCAAAAATGGCGTAGCAAGAGTAGTATCAGTACACCACACGTACTGGTAAGCATCATAGGTCGACTAAGATTAGTTCACGCAACACAATATAAAGTCAAATAAGATAAGCAGATAAGGCAATGAACCTCAGGATTCAAAATAAAGGTTATTACAATATCAACCCTTACCTTTCCACTCTCGATATTCACTTCTTTTATTTCAAAGAAGTTACAGGAGTTCTACTAAATCACAACCGTTTCCTCCCTTTCATCCAACCTAGTACTCCTCCGCTCTGCGCTCATCGTATACTCTAACTTCTACCCTTTATGCTTGTAAAGTTTTACCTACTTAAATTAATTACTACAATACGATGCACCTAGGGAAATTGATCACAATCTGACAATCCGCTACTATACTTGTCTTATATTAACCCCCTCTCCACCAGACTCTCAGCGAAAACATAAAGATGAATATGCAATATAACCAACAGTAGAACACGTATTTATATCATAGAAGTATGGGAGGTAATGAAATGCAAAAATGCGATGCAAGGGCCCGTACACACTACACATACATGCTATGTGATGTCATTGCTCAGTAGTCATGACCTGCAGAAGACCCATGGTGTCCATGTACCACTCGTTCCGGATTCACTCCTCAGACTTGAGCACAAACCTCCGCTCTGGAACGAACCTCAGACGTGGATCCAAACATATAGATATTTCACGTATTCCACTCAACGACCACAAGACCAGATAACACGATACCACACCCAGCCTTGCGTGCTATAAGTATTTCCTCATAGACCAAGCAATGCAATGCAACGATGCAATATATCACACCAATCATTAATCCTGCCCTTGATGGGTGAAATGTCAATCCACCTCAATATAATTCTTCCACTACAAATCTCTTATTTTTCAAGGAAAACAGCCATATAAATATTCAGCACAATCGGTTATAAGGACGGGAATCACCCACTTCTAGGGTTGCGTAAAGTAAACACGAAGTACCCCTCAGTGATAATAGCACTTCTTTTAATAATAACTCATTATTACCCTAACTATCATTTACACAATATCTTAATCGCATTAAAGAGCATGTCCATCCAAACTCCATGTCCGAAGACCTAATCATGCAGTCTCCAGTTAACTCTAATAGTAGTATATACGATTCGCTAATCAGAGTCTACCTCAAGTAAACCATAACCTACCTTGTTGACGAACAGCTAATCAAATCTCCATGAATTGCTCGTCTTCGTAGCCTTCATCCGAATCCAAGAGCTCTAATATTCGCAGGGATTGTGATGCAAGCCCACTTGCCTCAAGGCCATTTACAAGGAGCCAAGCCCGGGAACTACAACACTTGCAAAGCCTATTCATGAAGCGGGAGGCTCTTGAGTATACTTTTGATGAGCACCTTGGATCCCAAGTCCATTTGTTGATGAAGATTGCTTGGGGAGAAGAAGAGGAAATGGGAAGTTATCACAATGGCTAAAAGATGAAGAGTTGGCTATTCTTGCAAAGGAGATTTCAAGATTTTGAAGAAAGAAGAATAGCCAAACAAGGCCCTTGTTTCATTAAGGGTGTTTATGTCATTTTGCTTTCTTTTATTTCTAGCATAGTATAAATAGTTCTCTTCTTCTTCATGGAAGACTTAGACTATTTTGAATATTCATATTTGATATTGTAAAACTCTTGAGAGTTGAGAGATTGTGAAACCTTTGATTGAGTGTTTGTTGAGATGATAGGTTATTAGGGAACTCTAATCCCTCTTGGTCATCCTAAGAATTTGGTTGCTTCTTATTCTTAAATTTAGAGGTCTTAGTTTTCTATAACTTTGGTTGCTAAATTGAGTCTAAGTTGTGTCAAATTATCTATCTCTTTTATTTCTTGCATTTTCTTGTTGTTTCATTTTGAATTATTGTATCAATTGGTATCAGAGCTTGGATTAGATTTGTTCTATCAAATCTAGCCTAGGGTTTGTTACTATATATATATATATATATATAAAATAAAAAAAATAATAAAATGGAAATTTTCCACCAAAAAAACCCCAAAAATTTTGTGTTTGTTTTGTTATTTTGTTATTAGATTCTTATTCCTTAGTACGTTAGGGTTTCAAATCTTCAAATTTCGTGTCATTCGGGTCAATATTGAAGAATCTACCATTTGGGTTGAAGATTTAGAAAAAGTTGAAGAACAACTTGGTGGGTTTTGATTTGTGACGAAAATTGGGAGTTGATAACCATTGGGCTTTGTTCTACTAGGTTAAGGGAGCCTAAATCCGAAATTTGGGGGTAAAATGAGTTGATTTGAAGGTAGCTAGAAATTTGAATGTTCATGTGTTCTTGAGCTATCTTCATAGATTCAAGTGGAGAAGAAGACTCAAAAGGAAAGTTAGATCCAAAAGTTTATACCCAAGTTTTGGAAAAGTATTTTTCTACCCCAAAAGGGTAAATACTAGGTTGAGTGGGCCCAAGAACGTCATCGGATCCAAGAAATTTGGTCCAAAATTCGAGAAATTTGAGTTCAACACGAAAATTGGAAAAGCCTGGGAACATTGCAAATTACGGACCGTCAAATCACTTTACGGACCGTAATCCGTGGTCGTAAACTTGGATCTTGAAATAGTAGCGGGAATTTGGCATCCTTATTAAATACGGACCGTAAAAGACAATACGGACCGTAAATCACAATACGACCGTATTCCCCGCCGTATAAAAGGAACAAGGATTGGAGCATTCGACTAGAAAAGACATTTAAATACGGACCGTAAACCACAATACGGCCCGTATCTTGTGGGTCGTAAAAGGTAAGGAACATTCTGTTTTGGGCATCACTAAACACGGATACAAAATACGGACCGTAAACCACAATACGGACCGTATTCTATCAAGCTCAAACCGTATACCTGTACCTTTTTCAATTCCAAATTTCATTTCAACCCACTTTCATTTCTCAAAAAAAATTCTTGATCCTTAGTTGATGGTCTTGTGTCCCTAATCCTTTGGTAGGGAACAAAAAAAAAAAAAAAAAAAAAAAAAAGGATAGAAATTTTAAAATTTCCATTATTTCAAATTGATACCTTGGATCATTTGGGACTTCAAGACCACATTTTCAAGTTATCACCTACCCTATTCGAAATTCGATTTATTTTCCAATTTTTAGCATTCCATTTTCTTGTGTCTCTCAACTAGTAGCCATTTAGTAGTTGTTCCTACTTGTGTTTGCTAGTTCTTGTGTCCGCATTTCTTTCGTGCCAATTCTTTCGTGCTTTTCTTCGTTTTTGCTTCGTTGTTAATTCCTTGGTTCAAGTCCGTTAGATTGCATTGAGTCGTCCGTCTTTCTTAGTCTAACAAGAATCTATTCCGACCAAGAGTAGAATTTGAACCCTTGTGACTAGTCGACATTAACAAGCACACAATCCTTGGCAGAAGCAATTTGTGAGGCAATTAAAGGTGTGCATGCTTGAGCGATTGTGAGTTGATTTTACTAATCTAACGTGTTTGCTTGTTTTGCTGAGTGTCTTTTTTAATAGGTACCACGGCTACGGAGGATAAAACACAAGTTCCCACCAAGGAACTCACACTAGTTGATGTAATGAGGGCCTTGCAAGCCTTGAACGATAAGGTGGGTAGTATGGATAGTCGAATGGAAAACTTGGGAAGTAGGGTGGAAGCAATTGAAGGAGGTAGTAGGGAGGTTTCATATTCGCCCTAAGTGCAATACCAAGGAGGCACAAGTGGAGCTACTCGAAGCACTTCACTTACATTGTCACCGGCACCACCTTCCATCATCTATATAACCCCACTCCCCAAAACACCCCCCAAAACACTCCCCAAAACACAACTCTCACCCCACCAAACAACATTCCCATTGGCCAACGGAACAATCCACCCCCACAAGATCAAACTCCAAATGACCCACATCCAAATGATCCACCCCCAAATGATCCACACCTAAATGCACCTATGCCACCCCAACACCATCCAAACATCCAACAACCAAATGATGATGAGATGAGGAAGCCCTACTCGAGCACGAACGATATGGTGACCAAGGTTGGAGGCAACGAGGGCAAGCACAAGGAGGTTATCGAGGGAGGGGTGGAAGTCATGGTCCTAACCCTCACATGGGTAGGCAAAGAGGGTACCAAGCTCGTGAAGGGTACCAAGGTCGTGACCATCAAGGTTATGATGACGATGGAGATTTTCGGGAATCACGGTTATGGAGGAGGGCGAGACACGAGTCTCAATTCTATCAAGGTTACTCTCCCAATCTTCAAAGGAGGAAGTGACCCCGATGCATTTCTTGATTGGGTGATGCATTGTGATAGGATCTTCTTGACGAATGACATGTCCGAGGTGAAAAAGGCATCTTACGCCATTGCCCAATTCGAAGGGTATGCCTCCACATAGTGCGGGAAACTCAAGTGAGCAAGAAGAATTATTGGGCTTCCTCCCACACCTACTTGGGATGAATTGAAGGACGCCATGCGACGTAAGTATGTCACCGAACGCTACAAACAAGAACAACTCAAGAAGGTCTATACTTTAAGGCAAAACAAAAAGAGTGTGGAGGAATATTATGATGAGTTCCAAATTGTCAAGATGAGAATTGACTTTGATGAGGATGAGTTAAATGCTATGACTCGATTTCGAGCCGGGTTAAATAGTGATATTGTCTCCCAAATGAGACTCCACAACTATGGGAGCATTGAAGAAACTCTTCAAGCGGCTATTGAAATAGAGGAGGGTCTCAAGGAAGACAAAATCAATAAGTCAAGGGGCTATGTGAGTTCATGGAACAATAACAAAGAACGAGGAGCCTCCTCCTCCAATTGGAAAAAGAATAAGGGCCCCATACAAGAAGCCAAGAAACCATTTGTGAAGAATTCTCAAGTTGAGAAGCAAGTTGACAAACAACCTCCGAAGTTTGCTCCAAAAGAAGGAGGTACGAAAACTCCTATTCAATGCTTTAAATGTCATGGCTTCGGTCATAGAGCAAGTGAATGCCCCAATCGTAGCGTTTATTTTGAGAGACACTTATAGCGAGGATGAGGGAGAATGTGAGGAAGGAGATGATGAGGGCGATCATGAGAATGAACAACATGATAGTGAAGGAGATGGTGTTGAAGGCGATGATGAGCCTATTGTACCTCTCTATATGGTGCGAAGAACCATGATAAGCAAAGCAATGGATGACCCAAGTCAACGGGAAAATCTCTTCCACACCAAGTGCATTATTAACCAAAACACTAGCATCATGATCATTGATAGTGGGAGTTGTGCCAATGTTGCTAGTACCACCCTTGTTGATTTCTTGAAACTTCCCACCACCCGCCATGAAAACCCTTACAAGCTTCAATGGCTCAATGAATGTGGTGAATTGAAGGTGACTAGGCAAGCTATCATCAAATTCACGGTTGGGAAGTATCACGATGAGGTGTTATGTGATGTTGTTCCCATGCAAGCGTGTCATCTTCTACTTGGCCGACCATGGCAATATGATAGGTCCGTCAACCATAATGGGAGAACTAACCAATACACCCTTGTCCACAATGGTGTCAAACATGTCTTGAATCATGATCCCCTCCCAAGTGGGTGAGATCTATAACAAAATGAGGGAGTTGAAGGAGAAGGTCGTAGTGCATTGCAAAAGAAGAATGTGGGGAAGAGGGAGTATAGGAGAGTAGTTCTCAAGAGTTGAGTGGAAAGAAAGGAGAGCTTAGAGGAAAACCAAGGTGTCTCTTTTGGCGAATTGTGGGGAAATTAGGGAGGAGGAATTGGGGGAGCGTCAACCGGTGATTCTCCTCATGCATAGGGACTATGCGTTGCACACTAATGAGCTAACCCCTTCCTTTCCTAGCTCTATTTCTTCTCTTTTGCAGGAATTTGATGATGTGTTCCCAACGGAGCTCCCAAAAGGGTTACCACCCTTGAGGGGAATTGAACACCAAATTGACTTTGTTCCGGGTTCTCAATTGCCAAACAAACCGGCTTATAGAGCCAACCCGGATGACACTAAGGAGCTTCAAAGGCAAATAGATGAACTCCTTGAAAAGGGAGTTGTGCGAGAAAGTATGAGCCCATGTGCCGTGCCCGTGATTTTGGTGCCAAAAAGATGGATCATGGCGCATGTGTGTGTTGATTGTCGTGCCATCAACAAGATAACGGTAAAATATCGCCATCCCATCCCTCGTCTTGATGACATGCTTGATGAGTTGAATGGTTCATGCATATTCTCTAAGATAGATCTTAGGAGCCGGGTATCATCAAATCCGGATGAATCCTTGAGATGAGTGAAAACCGCATTCGAGACGAAGTTTGGTCTATATGAATGGTTGGTGATGCCTTTTGGCCTCACTAACGCTCCTAGTACTTTCATGCCTTTGATGAATCATGTGATGAAACCTTTTATTGGCAAATTCGTGGTTGTTTACTTTGATGATAGTTTGGTGTATAGTAAAACCATGGATGAGCATGTTATTCATTTGAAATGTGTGTTTGAAGTTCTTAGACGAGAACAACTTTATGCCAATGTTGATAAATGTTCCTTTTGTGTGGATGAAGTTGTTTTCTTGGGATTTGTTGTGAGCTCAAGGGGGTTGAGGTTGATGAATCCAAAATAGAAGCCATAAGAAATTGGCCCACTCTAAAATCCATTGGAGATGTACGAAGCTTTCATGGCTTGGCTAGTTTCTATAGGCGTTTTGTTAAAGGATTTAGTACCATAGCCGCTCCTTTGACCGAGGTAATCCGAAAGGACAAACCTTTTTCTTGGGGTACGGAGCAAGCTAATGCCTTTGAAACTTTAAAACAAATGCTTAGCTCCGCACCATTGTTGCAATTACCCGACTTTAACAAAATATTTGAGATTCAATGTGATGCAAGCAAAGTGGGTATTGGAGCCGTTTTAATGCAAGACCAAAAGCCCATAGCCTATTTTAGTGAAAAACTCAAGGGAGCGACTTTGAATTATACTACCTATGATCTTGAGTTGTATGCCTTAATTCGTGCTTTGGGAAATTGGCAACACTATTTGTGGCCTAAAGAGTTTGTGATTCGGATCGACCATGAGTCCTTAAAGTATCTTAAGGCCCAAGGTAAGTTGAACAAAAGGCATGCCAAATGGGTTGAATTCCTTGAATCCTTCCCTTACATAATCCAATACAAAAAGGGAAAAGATAACGTAGTGGCGGATGCCTTATCAAGGAAACATGTTTTGATCAATACTTTGTCTTCCAAATTGATGGGTTTTGAGAGCTTGAAGACATTGTATCCCGAGGACCCCGTCTTTGCGCAAATCTTTCTAGAATGCGAAGAATGGGAAAGGGAAAGGTGGCTTAGGGATAGATCTTCTACTCCCTATTCTAAGTTTGATGGTTTCTTGTTCAAGAACAAGCGACTATGTGTGCCCATGAGCTCTTGGAGGGAGTTATTTGTGAGGGAGGCACACAATGGGGGATTTATGTGACACTTTGGGATTGACAAAACAATGGGGATTCTAGAGGAGCAATTCTATTGGCCCCACATGCGGCGGGATGTGGCCTGAATTTGTGGCCAATGCCTTGAATGCCGAAAAGCTAAATCTAGGCTTCAACCCCATGGCTTGTGCACTCCCCTCCCCATCCCTCAACAACCTTGGTTTGACATTTCCATGGACTTTGTGATGGGATTGCCTAGGTCAAAAAGGGGGAAAGATAGCATCTTTGTTGTTGTTGATCGTTTCGAAAATGGCCCATTTCATTGCTTGCCATAAGGTTGATGATGCTCCCATATTGCTTCCTTGTTTGTTGAAAATGTGGTTAAATTGCATGGCATTCCCAAGACAATTGTAAGCGATAGGGACCCCAAGTTCCTTACCCACTTTTGGAAAGAATTGTGGGGTAGGCTTGGAACGAAGTTGTTGTTTTCCACCTCTTGCCACCCACAAACCGATGGCCAAACCGAAGTTGTCAATAGGACTTTAGGTTCTATGCTTGAGCCATGGTAAAAGGGAAGCTATCCTCTTGGGAAGACCAATTGCCTTTAGTAGAATTTGCATATAATAGAGTTATTCATAGCACTATTGACATGTCACCCTTTGAGGTGTTGTATGGTTTTAACCCCTTAACCCCCTTGGATCTAACGCCTTTGTCTCAAGATGTGGTATTGAGTTTAGATGGTAACAAGAGAGCCGAAGCTATGAAGAAGATCCATGAAAAGGCAAGGCTCCAACTTGAAAAGAAGAATCAAAAGGTGGCGAAAAGGGCAAACCAAGGGAGAAAAAAGGTGGTCCTTGAACCGGGAGATTGGATGTGGGTGCACTTCCGAAAAGAAAGATTTCCAAACAAGAGAAAGACAAAGTTGATGCCGCGTGGGGATGGTCCCTTTGAAGTCCTTGAGAGGCTTAATGATAATGCCTACAAAATTGATCTCCCTCGGAATATCAAGTTCACAACACCTTCAACATTTGTGACCTATCTCCCATGGAAATGGAAAGTGATGAGCCATCAAATTTGAGGACAAATTCTCTTCAAGATGGGGAGAATGATGCAAGCCCACTTGCCTCAAGGCCATTTACAAGGAGCCAAGCCCGGGAACTACAACACTTGCAAAGCCTATTCATGAAGCGGGAGGCTCTTGAGTATACTTTTGATGAGCACCTTGGATCCCAAGTCCATTTGTTGATGAAGATTGCTTGGGGAGAAGAAGAGGAAATGGGAAGTTACCACAATGGCTAAAAGATGAAGAGTTGGCTATTCTTTCAAAGGAGATTTCAAGATTTTGAAGAAAGAAGAATAGCCAAACAAGGCCCTTGTTTCATTAAGGGTGTTTATGTCATTTTTCTTTCTTTTATTTCTAGCATAGTATAAATAGTTCTCTTCTTCTTCATGGAAGACTTAGACTATTTTGAATATTCATATTTGATATTGTAAAACTCTTGAGAGTTGAGAGATTGTGAAACCTTTGATTGAGTGTTTGTTGAGAGGATAGGTTATTAGGGAATTCTAATCTCTCTTGGTCATCCTAAGAATTTGGTTGCTTCTTATTCTTAAATTTAGAGGTCTTAGTTTTCTATAACTTTGGTTGCTAAATTGAGTCTAAGTTGTGTCAAATTATCTATCTCTTTTATTTCTTGCATTTTCTTGTTGTTTCGTTTTGAATTATTGTATCAGATTGGTGGAGAGGAAATTAGAAAGGTTTCTTTTTCTTGGTGTCAAGGGTTTTTATCTCATATGGAACCCTAGGAGCAGCCCTTGAGAGTCTTTTATTGAAAAAGGAGAGAAAAATAAACCAAGTAACCAAAAACGGGTTACTGCCCCGCATGGACGTCACTGTGGCGGTCGCTACGCCGCAATAGTGGTACCGCTATGGCAGTCCACTGACCAATTGTAGCGGTCCGCTTCTTTTCTCTGGCCTGCAATTTCTAATTCTTTCTGAAATGGATTTTCCCACTTTTACTCTTAAATCACATCATAGAGCTTATTATTTACGACCCTAGACCTAGATTTGGGCATGGGTTCGCGAAATTTTAAATAACGACCAGACATGTCGTTACAAAGGAATATTAGCTTAAAGTGATAAGCTTGAACAAAGAGGTCATACGGTGCTTTGTGGATTGAATAAAAGTATTTGCTTTGCTTATTTCCTTGGCTAAAAAGGTGCCAACAATGTTGCCTCTACTTCATCTTATTTAAAGTGTGAATAAAGATTGAAATGGAGAATGGAACAGTATAGCTTGAGCTGAAACTTCCAGTAGCACAAGACCCATGTTTGAGGTCTTATAAGAAAATATTAAGTTGGGGTGAAGGCACCATGCACAACAACCATTTTTATTGCTCAAAAATTCATTATGCAATGTGAGAGAATTAGAGATCTGAAGCCACGGCTTTAGGGTCCAAATGAGACGAAGGTCAAAGTGTTTTTCCCACCTTTATGTCACGGATTTTTAAATCGTGAGAAAAATATCAAGAACCATTGAGAGGGCTCAAGTTGGGATTTTAATAATCAAGGTAAGACCTCTCCTTTATCTTCACTTATGAGTTCGTATACGAGCGTATATTGGACTGTTTTGGTATATACTGAAATGATGATTTATATGCATATGATTTCTCACTACTCTGCTCGTGCTAGCTGTTATTACTTCTTTCACCGAGTCTCGGGCCGGGTATGTATTCGTGCACAGTTTCACTGCATTGTTTACCGAGTCCCTTACTAAAGAGCCGAGTACGATATATATATATATGATGATATGATGACATGATGATTTTATTTATCGAGTCGCTCAATAGAGGGCCGGGACACGTTATATATGCATATGTACAAGATGATTATTCACTTATGTTTCTAAGTCCCATAATGAATTGGATATGATATTGACATGCATGGTTTATGTTTCAAAGGCAAGCCTTGTGGTTTTACGGTTCATACTATTTTCTATACCCTTACTTCGAGGATTTACATTCTATCGTATTCCATGCTTCACATACTCGGTACATATTTTACCGACCCCTTTCTTCTGGGGATGCGTTTCATGCCTTACGCGTGTGTATACGAACGAGTAGAGGATGCTAGTAGAAGATGTTCCGGTACTAGATTGGCGAGCTCCATTTCCTTGAGGCCGCCGAGAAGTATCTAGGTTATGGTATCTTGATTTATGTTAGAGTCTTTGCAGACGGAGTCACATATATGACATGTCGGTCTTGTAAGCGCTCTCAAGCCGATGTATCATTATGCATTATGTTACAGATTTCATATGATTACAGATTTTACGCGAATTGAGAAGGATGAAAAGCTTGTTTTTTTTTTTGAAATGCTTACATTATGCATTCATTTCATGATTTAAGAATCCAGTAAGATTATGAGTATCACGAGGATCAGCGGGTTCGCTCGGCTCTAAGTAAGGGTCGGGTGCCCATCATGCCCTATCAAAAGTTGGGGTGTGACACAGGCAGGACGTGCACCCGCTAGATCCGGCAACACAAGCGGTGGCCCAAACCATTTGTATGCCTTGACCGGGCGTCAGGATATCGATGCTCGTACTGATGTTGTCACAGGTATACTCACCGTTTTCAGTTTTAATGTTTATGCTCTCATGGACCCTGGATCCACCCTATCCTATGTCACCCCTTATGTTGCTAGGAAATTTGGTATTGAACCTGAAAAGCTAAAGGAACCTTTTGAAGTGTCAACTCCAGTTGGTGAGTCAGTCATAGCTGTCACGACCCGAAATACGGGCCGCGACGGGCATCCGGGGCTAACCACCGAATACCGCTCGTGCTATTATCTATATGCTCTCATTCACAATTCTTGTCCAATTACATAAAAATATCTCATCATTTAAAACATAATCACTTTTATAAACATAAGCTTTTCGGTTAACAAAAGATATTTATACATATACGTACATATACATGCATATACGTGGAGACCATGGGACCATGCTTCCCACACATGCGTATCTACGAGCCTCTACTAGAGTACTAAACATATAGACGGGACAGGACCCCGTCATGCCCAAAATATGAATATACAAATATGTACCAAAAGAATAATCAATGGCACCTCCGGATGATGGAGTGCTCACAACCGCCCATCGGCTCTCTAGGGATCGACTGTCTCCCCGCCACCGGGCATGAACACGACGTTCGAAGAAGGGACGTCAGTACGAACATTGTACCGAGTATGTAAGGCAGGAGTGAAACAACATAATCGGGAGATCATAAATCATGAGATGAGGGTATAACCTGTACACTCTTTACATAGTAATCGGTTTCATGTACATACATCATATATAAATACGTCACATGCATTATCATTACATGCAAGCATCGTCACGTCAATCATACATCATCACATCGTTACCCGCGTCCGGGTAACCCTCCCATGCAGCCCACTAGTGGTGACATGTCCGCCCTTTTCTCGGTGCGGTGGACCGCCGTAGCGGTGACATGTCCGGCCAATTAGGCGCGGTGGAATTATAGCAGCCCGCCGTAGCGGTGACATGTCCGGCCAATTAGGCGCGGTGGGATCATATTATCACACATACCATGCAATTCATATACTTGTCATCATTAACATTCATTTCATAGACATATCGTGGCTTATCACAATATTACCATAGTTTAGCATCCCTAGTTACATATACATATACATACATTAAGCTTAAGAGAGGCTATGTTTATGTCGGGGTGACATAAGGTCGTAAACCCCCGGTCATGTTATGGAATAAGCATAAGCATCATATCTCACCTTGGAGGGATTTACAATTTAAGGTGAGTACATATAAGAAGGAATGCCAATGGATCGTGATCATCATTATTGATTTCGTAAGAACATCATATCTCGGTCTCTAGAGTCGTTATCGCATTCATAGCATATTTCTTGTCCCGTCTCGTTATTCATGAACTTAGACTTTCATCTCTAGAAACGTAGGAGATTCATGAAGGAAGAGGAAAATCATGCATAAGATTCATGCCTTAGAAGGAGGGGTAATGCCTCACATACCTTTGTCGTTTAATTACTTTGCAACTTGCTCGTCCTCCTTTAACGCTTGCGTCTTTACCTTCAAGAGGGTTCGTATCGTCATTAGCTAATCAATTACAAGGACGCACTTCTTAAGGCTAAAGAAAATCGGACAGCGTTTCCTTTGTTTAAACTACTTTCCGCCATATTCCATATCAACTCCCAACATTCATAATAATCATCATAATATCGTTAACAACAATCGTCATTCATTCATCTTATTTGCATTTCATAATCCCACTTCAATTTCCCATAATCATGACTAAAAATCCATCGTCGTATTCTTTCGTATCCAATGTTCATTTCATGTTCTATAGGTCATTTACAACATATTTATATCATCAACATATTCATTTCCATGATTCAATCCACTACTAATCACTAATGACATTATTCATCCATTTAATGACCCATTTGTTGTACTCTTCTACAATCCATGAATCTTAACTCAATAATACTTCAAATGGCATGTAAAGTTCATGAAACTTACCTTGGATGACAATACACCTTGTTGCACAAAAACCCTATTCCCTTCTTCTTGCAATTTCTTGACTTTGATAGCTTTAATGGAGGTTCTTAAGCTTGATTCTCCTCAAATCTTGTTATTGATCCTTGATCTCCTTAGTTTTCTTGTGGATGAAGGGTTTGGAGTGTTCTAGAGCTTTCTTGTGTTGTGGAGAGATGAAGGGAAATGAAATGAGAATGAAAAAGGGTCCCTTATATTAATCACCAAAAGCTGATTTTTAATGAACAGTCGTCGGTGTTGATGGTCGTAAACCACGGTTTACGGACCGAGTTTACGGTCCGTCCTCCCTGCACGTATTTAAGCTTAAGAAAAACAGAAAGTTTGGTTGAGGAATGTGGCAGTTTACGGTCTGGTTCACGGGCCGTATACTAGTTTACGGGCCGTATACTGGACCGTATTTAACCTTTTTACACTTAACAGAAACTTGAGATTTTTGACTGCTTGGAGGACGATCGCACTATACGGTCCGTAAATCACTTTACGGGCCGTATTGTGCACTATACGACCACTGGCTGGGAAATTTTTGCAACTTTATTATTTCCACAAAATTCATGATTGGCCACTCCCGACTTAACAACACATCATATACTCAAGCTCTTCATCGTTCTACTCGTCACTCAAGTACGGAAAAATTTCGAGGTGTCACATTCTTCCCCCCTTTTGGAACATTCGTCCTCGAATGTTCGACACTCGGGGATTCTAGAAAAATTTTGCCAGAGTTTCCTTTGCAATTGGACACTACCTCTTTGTTACAACAACCCACAATATCTTTGCCTCACAGGGCTACAACACGATAGTAGTATAGATTGGCCACACACGACCCATATACATAAAATAAAGCATACATACCTTATCATCTCGATGTGTCACTCTGTGTCTCTTTTAGGGGCTGAAACAAGTGTGGATACGTGAATTTCATCTTTTCTTCCGCCTCCCAAGTCATTTCTTCTCGATTATTATTGCGCCACAAGACTTTGACTAAAGCTACTTCTTTATTCCGAAGCCTTCGTATTTGCCTATCCAATATGGCAATAGGTACTTCTTCGTAAGTTAGCCTTTCAGTAATCTGAACATCATCAGCGGGTACAATCTTTGTGGGATCTCCAACACATTTGCGGAGCATTGAGACATGAAATACCGGGTGAACTAATTCAAACTCTGTAGGCAAGTCTAATTCATATGCTACTTGACCCACCTTGCGGATGATTTTGTAAGGTCCAACATACCGAGGACTCAACTTTCCTTTCTTACCAAACCTCATCACCCCTTTCATTGGTGATACCTTCAAGAACACCCAATCATCGACTCGAAATTTTAAATCTCGTCGGCGGTTATCCGCATAAGACTTTGGCGACAACACATCTCGGATCATTTTGACTTTCTCAAGCTCTTCATCGCCTATTAACCGTACCTCTCCGACATCAAACCATCCTCGAGATCACTCGAAAATTTTGACTTGAGTTTCTCTCGGGGATGGCTAAATATGAACTTTGGAAATCATAAAGTTCGGAGAGTTTTTCTGGTCGTATATGGCACTATCTAAAGTGATTTACGGACCATGCAAACCATCTCAACTTTTCGGAAAGATCTACACTTCCTTCCGGAGGACGGGCCGTACAACGGTCCGCGTGGTTTACGACCATTGTTCACCCGACGGGAATTCATTAAACATCAATGTATAGAAGGCATCACATTCATTCTCCATTCATACAACTCAAGAGATAGAACTCTCCTAATAATTCCTGAATTCAAGAGAATCAAAGGAAAAACCAAGAATCAACACCACCAAATTCATGAAAGCAATAAGGACCCCATAAAAGATCATCTAAGTGAAGAACTTAACCAGGGTTTTGGTCGAAGTATTTCAACTTAAGGATTGCTCAACCACCATCCAAGGTAAGTTTTAAATACGTTGTTTGAGGTATTGGAAGGCTTAGACACTTGAAATATAGAAGAACATAGAAATGGGTCATTGTTGAGTGAATAGTGACACATGATGGTTCTTGAGTTATGAATGTTGAAGTGTTGTGAATATAAATACGTTATAAATGATGTTTGTATCATGAAACGAGCATTAAACGCATGAAAGCACAAGGATGAGCTAGAAGTAGAAATAAAGGGAAAATTGGAGGAAAATGGTGGATTTTGATAAACGGTAAATGACGACTTTTGATTGCGATATTGTAATTTCTTAGCTAATGGAAGTATGAACTCTCTTGAAGGTATAGACAGCACACTAGAGGAGAACCTCAAGTGGTAAGTATTTCGACAAAGGTATGTGAGGCATTACCCTTCCTTCTAAGGCATGAATCTTATGCATGCTCTTCCTTCATGAATCTCCTACGTTTCTAGAGATGAAAGTCTAAGTTCATGAATGACGAGACGGAACAAGAAAAATGCTATGAACGCGATAACGACTCTAGAGACCAAGATATGATGTTCTTACGAAATCAATAATGATGGTCACGATCCATTGGCCTTCCTTCTTAGATGTACTCACCTTAAATTGCAAATCCCTCCAAGGTGAGATATGATGCTTATGCTTATTCCATAACGTGACCGGGGGTTTAATACCTTATCACCCCGACATAAACATAGCCGCTCTTAAGCTTAATGTATATGTATGTATATGTAACTCTATCATGGTAATATTGTGATAAGCCCGATATGTCTATGAAATGAATGTTAATGATGACAAGTATATGAATTGCATGGTATGTGTGATAATATAATTCCACCGCGCCTAATTGGCCGGACATGTCACCGCTACGGCGTCAATCTATGATTCCACCGCACCCGGACATGTCACCACAAAATCCATGAGATGGTTAATCACGATGTGATCCCATTTGCATGTTATGATAATGTATGTGATGTATTTATATATAATTATGTACATGAAATCGGTTCCTATGTAAAGAGTATCAGGTTATACCTTCATCTCATGATTTATGATCTTCCGATTATTATTGTTTATTTCATTTGAGTTGCCTTCATATCTTCGACGTCCTTTCCTTTCGTGTTCACGTCAGTCTCTCCAAAGGCGAGTGACGGTGTCGATTATCGTTGTGAGCACTCCATCATCCGGAGGTGCTATTGATTATTCTTTTGGTGTATACTTGTCTATATTGGACATGACGGGGTTGTCCCGTCTATGTGTCTAGTATTCAAAGAGAGAGATGAATACTCATGTGTGGGTCTTATGGATACGGTTTTCATGTATATGTATGTATGTGTATATTTATATTATTTTCCACCGATGAGCACACGATTATAAAAGTAAAAATGTTTCAAATGATATCCAAATGTTATGAATAAAGATCATGGTACACTACGTCGTCCACCGATCTAATGTGACATACAATACCCTTAGTCCATTTGGATACTAGAATGATAATGTTGTTGTAGGCAAATTCAAGGGTAAGTGGTCATCCCAACTAGCACCAAAATCTAAAACACATGTACTTAACATATATATATATATAGTGCGCCGGCTTGTCCGTCATGGTCACGATCGCGGATGGAACTTCTTCACTTGAGTGCCTAGACCTTTGGAAGGAACTTAGCTGTAAATTGCGTGATGATAGATATTGGAATACCATGAAGCCTCACAATCTCCTTAAGATATAATATCTTCCATACGTAGTTCACCCGGGAGAAATGGCGCCTTTGTCAATCTATCCACAATCTTACAATTACTTTGGGAACGAGGTAGTCCTACAACGAAATCCATATTAATCACTTCCCATTTCCATGTAGGAATTTCCATCGCTTGCAATAATCCCCTGGCTTCTGGTGTTCTACCTTTACTTGCTGGCAATTTGGACACTTGGCCACAAATTCTGCTATGTCTCTTTTCATGCCGTTCCACCAATACATCGATTTAAGGTCATGGTACATCTTTGTCGTTCCAGGATGAATAGAATACCGCGAGTAGTGAGCTTCCTCTAAGATCCGGCGACGTAGGTCTGCCGCATTCGGGACACATAGCCTGCCTTGATATCTAAGAACCCCATCTGCCGAAACTTCAAATGGTGACCCTTCTTTTGGGACTTTCACACCTTTATAATATTCCAATTTGGGATCCTCGCATTGATGCTCTTTTATTTCTGCGTCCAAGGATGAAACCCGGATCATTAATACTAATTCGCATCACCGAGTCGATTATACGCACTCCAAGATTCGCCAACCGGTGGAGTTCATGAAAGCTCTTTCTTCTCGGGGGAACTTCACATGAGCTGCCCATTGATCGGCGACTAAGCGCGTCGTGCCTACTACATTTGCTTTCCCGGGGTGGTACAAAATATTAACATCATAATCCTTCAATAATTCTAACCACCGCCTCTCAATAAATTTAACTCCTTCGTTTAAAAATATCTTGGAGGCTCTTATGATCTGTATAGATATCGACATGTACGCCGTACAAGTAATGTCTCCACATTTTCAATGCATGAATAACTGCGGCCAATTCAAGATCATGAGTTGGGTAATTCTTTTCATGTTTCCGCAGTTGCCTCGAAGCATATGCAATGACCTTTCCATGCGCATTAATACACACCCTAGCCCCACACCGGAAGCATCACAATACACAACATAGCCATCCGGCCCTTCCGGAAGTGTTAAGACTGGGGCTGAGGTTAATCTGTCTTTTAATTCCTGGAAGCTACGCTCACAAGCGTCATTCCACTGAAACTTTACTGACTTCTGGGTTAGCTTCGTCAACGGGGCTGAAATAGATGAAAAGCCCTCTACAAATCTTCTATAATAGCCTGCCAATCCCAGAAAACTACGAACTTCTGTAGGCGTCGTAGGCCTTGGCCAAGTCTTCACAGCTTCTATTTTCTGAGTATCAACTCTAATGCCATCATCTGAAATCACATGGCCCAAGAATGTCACAGAATTTAGCCAAAACTCGCACTTTGAAAATTTAGCATACAACTCCCGAGTTCGGAGAATTCCAAGAACAATTCGCAAGTGGTCTGCATGTTCTGATTCTGTGCGAGAGTACACCAGAATATCATCAATGAAGACTATCACAAACAGATCCAAGAGAGGCCTGAATACATTATTCATTAAATTCATAAACACCGCTGGAGCATTAGTCAGCCCGAACGACATCACTCGGAATTCATAATGGCCATATCTTGTTCTAAAGGTTGTCTTGGGAATATCTTCTTCTCTGACTCTTACTTGATGATAACCCGACCTCAGATCTATTTTTGAAAACCACTTGGCACCCTGAAGCTGATCAAATAAATCATCTATTCTTGGGAGAGGATACTGTTCTTTATCGTCACTTTATTCAACCGCCTATAATCAATGCACATTCATAGGAGCCATCTTTCTTTCTCACAAATAAGACTGGTGCCCCCCACGGTGAAGAACTGGGTCTAATGAACCCCTTTTCCAGCAAATCTTTCAACTGGGCCTTTAATTCTTTCAGTTCCGCCGGAGCCATTCGATAAGGAGGAATAGAAATAGGCTCAATATCCGGCAACACATCAATAGTGAACTCAATTTCTCTTTCCGGAGGAAGGCCTGGAAGCTCATCTGGGAATACGTACGGAAACTCACTTACCACCAGAACAGACTGGAAAGTAGGAGACTCTGCTTCCGTATCATGAACTCGAACTAAATGATAAATATAGCCCTTAGCTATCATCTTCCTTGCCTTGAGGTAGGAAATAAACCTACCTCTCGGAGTTGCCGTATTACCTTTCCATTCAAGCACGGGCTCTCCCGGGAATTGAAAGCGAACCAATTTCATTCGGCAATCAACATTGGCATAACAGGAGGCCAACCAATCCATACCCATTATAACATCAAAGTCTAGCATCTCTAGCTCAACTAAATCGCTTTGGTCTGACGATCACCTATCACAATTATACAATCTTTATACACTTGTTTCGCTATCACGGGATCACCAACCGGAGTAGATACCTCAAAAGGTTTAATCGGCTCGGGCTTCACCCCAATACGATTAGCAACATATGGAGTAATATAAGATAGCGTGGACCCGGGGTCTATCAATGCATACACATCATAAAAGAATACCGACAATATACCTGTAACCACATCTGGGGACGACTCGAGATCCTGCCGTCCGGCTAAGGCATATAAACGGGGCTGTGTGGCACCTGAAGTAGATGCTCCCCCTCGGCCTCTACCTCGGCCTACTGAAATCTGGGGAGTCTGTCCCGTTGGGCGTACGGAAGAAGAACCTGCTGCCGACCCTGTGGGCTGAGCCCCACCTCTGCCATATCTCGAGGGACAGTCTCGCACCAAGTGCCCTATCTGCCCACAATTATAACATGCATCTGTGCCCCGGCGACATGGCCCCGAGTGCAATTTTTCGCACCGACCGCATCGGGGAACGGTGGTCTCCCCCGGCCGTAATCTCCCCCAACCGGGAGCCCGGGCCCTCGAACTCTGACCCTGTCCGGATCGATAGGAACGATCAGATCTTCTGCTTGTAAACCGGGGAGGTGCACTCGTCACTGACTGACCTGAGTGCCCGGAATATGTCTGCCTTGATCCACCTCTAAAATCACCTCCTGCGCCCATCGATCTTGCCCGTTTGCCTTGCCCTCTATCAGTGTCGCGATCACCCCTCTGCGGAGGTTGCTGCCCCTCTAAATTTTGAGCATGAGCTTGAATTCGGGAAATGTCCATCCCGTCTTGTAGTGAAGCTCGTTAAACAATCTTTAAACAAATGTGGCCCTAAGCCACTCACAAATCGTATACCCTGTCACCCATATCGGCTACCATTGTAGGAGCATATCTGGCCAAAGAATTAAATTGGAGACTGTACTCCCGGGCGCTCATATTCCCTTGCTTTAAATTCAGAAATCTATCCGCTCTAGCTCGGCGGACCTCGGGAGGTAAGTAGTGGCGAATGAAAGCATCAACAAACTCTTGCCACACGGGAGGAGGCGCATTTTCTTGCCTCGATGCTCTCCAATTATTGTACCATAAAACCGCCACATCTCGGAGTCTATATGATGCCAACTCCACTGACTCGGTCTCAGAAGCATGAATAATCCGCAACGTTCTCAACATTTCATCAATAAAGCCTTGCGGGTCTTCATCCGGCTTGGACCCGAAAAATTCTGGCGGATTAAGACTCATGAAGTCACGGGCTCTAGTACTAGTTGAACGATCACTCGGGCCCGCATTTTGCCTTTGTGCCTGGGCGGCAACCAACTGTGTCAACAAATTAATGGCCTCGGCTACTTGTTGACCCGAAGCAGCCGGTGGAGGAACCGGAGGAATAGAGCCGGAAAGAAGCCCCTTCTTGTCCTTTCCGTGATAGGAGGAGTAGTGGAGGCGTTGGATAAAGCCTCATGATGTGACTCTCCTTCATCAACATTCATAGGCGGCTCTCTTTCTGCCCGCCTCTTTGTCGTAGTCTTGCCCTTTCTGGGCGGCTTTAGCTTTTGGCGGCATTTCTGAAATCACAACATACTCATTAGGGAGGATTAAATCTTATACTCGGCTCTATCGCACGATCTCATATGAAGGAAGATGGTCATTTTTCCTAAATGCCCTGTAGCCTCCTGTTTATTAGCGTGGCGCGCAACACACCATAAACAAGACTCTACTAGACACGGCTCGTAGACACTTCCTAGGACTGAACCGCTCTGATACCACTTTTGTCACGACCCGAACTACGGGCCGCGACGTGCATCCGGGGCTAACCACCGAATACCGCTCATGCTATTATCTATATGCTCTCATTCACAATGCTTGTCCAATTTCATAAAAATATCTCATCATTTAAAACATAATCACTTTTATAAACATAAGCTTTTCGGTTAACAAAAGATATTTATACATATACGTACATATACATGCATATACGTGGAGACCATGGGACCATACTTCCCACACATGCGTATCTACGAGCCTCTACTAGAGTACTAAACATATGGACGGGACAGGACCCCGTCATGCCCAAAATATGAATATACAAATATGTACCAAAAGAATAATCAATAGCACCTCCGGATGATGGAGTGCTCACAAATCGCCCACCGGCTCCTAGGGATCAGCACCGTCTCCCTGCCTACCTGTGGGCATGAACACAGCGTCCGAAGAAAGGACGTCAGTACGAACATTGTACTGAGTATGTAAGGCAGGAGTGAAACAACATAATCGGGAGATCATAAATCATGAGATGAGGGTATAACCTGTACACTCTTTACATAGGAACCGGTTTCATGTACATACATCATATATAAATACATCACATACATTATCATAACATGCAAGCATCGTCACATCAATCATACATCATCACATCGTTACCCGCGTCCGGGTAACCCTCCCATGCAGCCCACTAGTGGTGACATGTCCGCCCTTTTCTCGGTGCGGTGGAATCATAGCAGCCCGCCGTAGCGGTGACATGTCCGGCCAATTAGGCGCGGTGGAATTATAGCAGCCCGCCGTAGCGGTGACATGTCCGGCCAATTAGGCGCGGTGGAATCATATTATCACACATACCATGCAATTCATATACTTGTCATCATTAACATTCATTTCATAGACATATCGTGGCTTATCACAATATTACCATAGTTTAGCATCCCTAGTTACATATACATATACATACATTAAGCTTAAGAGCGGCTATGTTTATGTCGGGGTGACATAAGGTCGTAAACCCCGGTCATGTTATGGAATAAGCATAAGCATCATATCTCACCTTGGAGGGATTTACAATTTAAGGTGAGTACATATAAGAAGGAATGCCAATGGATCGTGATCATCATTATTGATTTCGTAAGAACATCATATCTTGGTCTCTAGAGTCGTTATCGCATTCATAGCATATTTCTTGTCCCGTCTCGTCATTCATGAACTTAGACTTTCATCTCTAGAAACGTAGGAGATTCATGAAGGAAGAGGAAAATCATGCATAAGATTCATGCCTTAGAAGGAGGGGTAATGCCTCACATACCTTTGTCGTTTAATTACTTTGCAACTTGCTCGTCCTCCTTTAACGCTTGCGTCTTTACCTTCAAGAGGGTTCGTATCGTCATTAGCTAATCAATTACAAGGACGCACTTCTTAAGGCTAAAGAAAATCGGACAGCGTTTCCTTTGTTTAAACTACTTTCCGCCATATTCCATATCAACTCCCAACATTCATAATAATCATCATAATATCGTTAACAACAATCGTCATTCATTCATCTTATTTGCATTTCATAATCCCACTTCAATTTCCCATAATCATGACTAAAAATCCATCGTCGTATTCTTTCGTATCCAATGTTCATTTCATGTTCTATAGGTCATTTACAACATATTTATATCATCAACATATTCATTTCCATGATTCAATCCACTACTAATCACTAATGACATTATTCATCCATTTAATGACCCATTTGTTGTACTCTTCTACAATCCATGAATCTTAACTCAATAATACTTCAAATGGCATGTAAAGTTCATGAAACTTACCTTGGATGATGGTTGAACAAGTCTTAAGTTAAACCTTGTTAGCCAAAACCCTAGTTCCACCTTCTTTGAATTTCTTGACTTTGATAGCTTTAATGGAGGTTCTTAAGCTTGATTCTCCTCAAATCTTGTTATTGATCCTTGATCTCCTTAGTTTTCTTGTGGATGAAGTGTTTGGAGTGTTCTAGAGCTTTCTTGTGTTGTGGAGAGATGAAGGGAAATGAAATGAGAATGAAAAAGGGTCCCTTATATTAATCACCAAAAGCTGATTTTTAATGAACAGTCGTCGGCTGTACAGTGGTCGTAAACCACAGTTTACGGACCGTATTCTGGTTTACGGTCCGTCCTCCGTGCACGTATTTAAGCTTAAGAAAAACAGAAAGTTTGGTTAAGGAATGTGGCAGTTTACGGTCTGGTTCACGGGCCGTATACTAGTTTACGGGCCGTATACTGGACCGTATTTAACCTTTTTACACTTAACAGAAACTTGAGATTTTTGACTGCTTGGAGGACGATCGCACTATACGGTCCGTAAATCACTTTACGGGCCGTATTGTGCACTATACGACCACTGGCTGGGAAATTTTCGCAACTTTATTATTTTCACAAAATTCATGATTGGCCATTCCCGACTTAACAACACATCATATACTCAAGCTCTTCATGGCTCCAGTGAATTACGAGAGCTTAAGGATCAACTCAAAGATCTTCTAGACAAGGGTTTTATCCGACCCGAGTGTCTCTCCATAGGTGATCCTTTGTGCGCGAAAGATGGTTCTTTGCGTATGTGCATTGACTATCGCCACTCAATAAAGTCACGATCAAGAATAAATACCCTCTTCCACGAATAGATGACTTATTTGATCGCCCTTCCGGGGTGCCCAATGTTACTCCAAGATAGACCTCCGATCAGGTCACCATCAGCTTAAGGTTAGGGGACAAGATATTCCTAAGACAACCTTTAGAACCAGATATGGTCATTTCGAATTCTGTGTCATGTCCTTCGATTTGACCAATGCTCCAACAGCATTTATGGACCTCATGAATAGAGTCTTCAAGCCATATCTTGGCCTCTTTGTCATTGTCTTCATAGATGATATCCTCATTTACTCCCGTAGTGGTCGGCATAGAACACCTTCGTATAGTTCTTGATTCTCAAGGACCGCAAGTTGTATGCAAAATTCTCTAAGTGTGAATTTTAGCTCAAGTCAGTAGCCTTCTTAGGTCATGTGATTTCTGGTGAGGGTGTTCAGGTTTACTCTCAGAAGATTGAGGCCATTAAGAATTGGCCCAGACCCACATCAGTTTTAGATATCCGCAGTTGCGGGTCAGCAGCTATTACTCGACGCTTAGCAGGGGTTTTCGTCCATTTCAGCACCATTGACTAAGCTGATGAGGAAGAAAGTTAAATTTCAAAGGGTCGATGTCGTGAGCGCGGTTTTCGAGGAATTAAAAATGAGGCCCGACTTGCGCGCTTTGACTCTACCGGAGGGAACCGAAGGGTTCGTGGTTTATTGTGATGCTTCGGGAGATGGTCTCGGATGTGTCTTAATGCGCATGGTAAGGTTGTAGCTTATGCATCTCGTCACCAAGGTTCACGAAAAGAATTATCCACTCATGACCTAGAGTTGGCGAGTTTTGTAGTTTTTGTACTTAAGATATGGCGTCATATTTGTATGGAGTGCATGTTGATATTTTCAACATCATAAAAGCAAAAGATATCTTCAAGCAAAGGAGCCGAATCTTAGGCGAGAGGAGATGGCTCGAATTGCTAAAGAATTACGATGTGGATATTCTTTACCATCCGGGGAAAGCGAATGTTGTAGCTGATGCTCTTAGTCGGCGTTCCATGGAAGTTTAGCCCACGTGGACGTAGATAAGAGAGTTATGACAAAGGAAGTTCACCGTTTGGCCAATCTTGGAGTTCGACTTTTGGACTCCGAGGATGGTGGTGTGGTTGTTCGATAAATAGGTGATACGAATCAATTTGGGGAAAACACCAAATCAATAACAAAAACGCGGAATTAAAGATAACGAGAAATTGGGGATGAGAATTGAAGAAAGGGGATGAGAAATAGAGGATAAAAGCAAGACCCAATGAATAATGAACCTATGAGCAAACCTAAGTATATGAAACCTAGACCCTCTCAATTTGATTCAATTGAAAAGAACCTATGCTATTTGAAATCAAGGCAAGGGAAATTCAATTGAAATCCACAAATGAACAACCCTTCATGAAATCAATGGAAAAATGGTTCAAGACCAACGGTGGAATCCACCATTGCTAAGCTAACCCAAACAAACTATCACTCCCAGTATTCAATACATAATTCATCCAATCTAAAATCTAAGTAATGAAATGAAAGACAAGCTATATATATAAGCTAAGTAAAGAAGACTAATAGGCAATTACAATGCTACCCTTAATGAAGTAAGGGCCTTGTTTGGCTAGTCTTCTTAGTGTAGTCTTCAATTCAATTGGCATTACCTTCAATGGCCAAACACGCCCTCCTTGCATAGATGGCCCTCTAATCAACCTTGCATCACGCCTTCTGCAAGCATAACCTTCTTTGCACAAATAGCCTACTCCCGACCTTGTCCAAGTTTGCACATGTAGCCAATTTGCAGAAATGTCCCTATTTGCACGTTTGGCCACTTTGCGCATTTAGTCCCTTTTCTAGTAGCTTCTTTTCTGCCTCGCCCAAGCCACCTCCCACACATCATAGGCCTCATTGTGGGGCTTGTATGGGACTCCAAAGGCCTTCAACGCCATCCTTATCATCCATGCCGCTTGTAGAGCTTGAAGTTCCATATCTTGGCCTTAGATGTAAGTCTTGAAATGAGGTGTGCCAAGTAGGATCGTATCATCCTCCCCTTCTTCAAAAGGATTCGTCCTCGAATCCGAACCTAGCAAAACCAAGGGAAGACATACGAAAACATACTCCTCAAGGATTGAGGGTTAACACACAAAGTAATAACCACACATACATGCCAAGGATGGACAAATTTGTGGTACAACCACACATCAATAGCAATCATGACTATCAAGTGCACATGAGGTATCAAGAAGTTGATTCCTCCGAGGTTCATGACATGAGAATAGAGTAATAAAACCAATGGATGCAAAATACGAAGCATGTAATACTACATTGGTTCTATTTGACAAGACGTACCATGGGAACTCATTTTCCAAATAAGGTGTTCCTAAATCCAACAAGGTAACACCGGGTCAAATGGGAAGTATAGCCACCTATTAGGGTCAATAAAATAACCAACTACCCCACAAGTACCTTCCTGACATAAGATGCACCCCCAACACAAATAAGAGCATCATCATATGCAAATAAGTAATAAAGAAAGGTATCACTTAAGATAACTTCTTCATCCATGTCATTCTCCAATGTAGCTTCACTATTAGGTTCAAGAATAAGATCCTTCAATAGGCTATTATGAAGTTGAACATGAAAGGAAGAATTCACAATTTCTAGACAATAATCACCTTCCTTTGTAACACTTTCCTTCCCCACAAATGGATCACAATCCTTCAAAGGAGGATCTCCATCATAGGAAAGAGTGTCATCACTCCATAGTGGGTTACATATCATATTATAGCCTCCAAAAGAGACCAAATGCTCAACATTACCAAATATCCCACTAGGTTCATCATTCCCAATAGTCATGTCAATATCAAATAACGCATTATCTATAAAGAGAGAGGGATCAATTATCATTGAAATATCAAAGCATGCAACTCCACTCTCATAAAGACAACGGTCACTTTCCACAATACTTTCATGCACACGACTAGGCAAATGATCAATTGTACCAATATCATCACTAAATTGAGGGTCATTAAGCACATCACAAGGTTCCTCAAATAGTAGATTTTCATAGCAAACAAATTGATCAACACAAGCAACCACACTACTAGTTGGACGCAAATTGATCTTGCTAGAAGAATCAATTCGGTCATCGCTAGGATCAACTAGTGGGTGTCCTAACATCTCATATGACAATGTACTAACATGCAAACCAAGAGGATCAACACTAGGTGGACACAACTTGAACTCAAGAGAAGAGTCAAGATGTTATACCTCGCATTTTATGCGTATTCGGAAAAGTTGAAAATGATTCGGAATGGTAGGAATTAAGGTTCTAATTGGATTCTACTTAGTGTGCATGGGATGTTTAAGGAAATATTGACGTGGAAATAGTGAAGAAGGCGAAGGGTAAAATTGGAACTTTGTAAATTAGCTCCGTGAATTTTCGAGAGCGACCTATAGTCAATTGGGCTACAAAAACAAGATGAAAAAAAATTATGGGAAATTTTCTGACAAAGGGTTTTCGGCCATGGCCTTAATTTGGCCCAAGTTTAATAAGTGACCATGTGACATGGTCATGTGCCAATAAGCCAAATATAATAAGGATCAAGGCTTGTTGATTTCTCTAGAATTTTCAAGACAAAAGCCAAGGAGGAGAAAAACAAGAAAACCAAGAGCAAAAGTTCCAAGGCCATTCATACCAAGAATGTCGGGGGAAAACCAACCCTCCAAAATCTTGCTCCCAAAATTTTCTCTTGTGGTTTTTATACTAATTCAAGGCCCATATACAACGTGGTGCAATTGGTTTGGAAGAATAAGCGTTGGTTTCCTCAATTCAACACTTGAGGCAAGTGAAGAAGTTGGTAGAAAAAGGTAAGAATTCATTCTTTCTAATTATGTTATGAAGGTTTGTTTGTGTTGTAGTGTATGTAAATGAGTAGAATATACGAAAATATGGAAGTTGGCATGGTGGATATGAATGCATGCATGTGGCCGAATATGTGTAGTGTAGTTATGTTGAATTTTATGTTGTATTATGGTTGTAGTTGTTGTGGAATTTAGCCTATGGCCGTGTGGTATATGGTGGTAGGAAACATGTTGAATTTATTTTGTTTAATGTGTTAGTTGCGTCGTCATAACCGTTACAATGTAAATGGAGCATGTATGGGTTAAGATTGCATGAAAATGAGATGTAGAGGATTACGTCGTATTAATGTGATTTATGATATTAAGATAATGGTGGTTTAGTGTAGATTATTGTTGTTGGTAATGAATTAGTGTGTAGAAAATGTGTTGTGAACATTTTGGTTGAAGAATGGAAGTTCTGGACGAGTTATGGTTTCGGTGGAAAGTTTGCATATTTTGTGAATAATGTGTGAAATCATATGAAATGTTTCCAAATGATGTTGGGATGATCATGGTAAGCAAATGAGTATGTAAACATTAATATTGGGTTGAAAGCAAAGTAGTTGGGAAGTTGTTTTTATATGTTGAAGAAGACTATTCGTGTTAGTTTGTGATTCTTGTTGTTGATTAATGTTATTGGTTTGGTTGTTGTTGGTATTTGAGCCGAGTTGAATCTCGGGGGTGTCATGTTTATAGGGGAAGTGCTGCCGAAATTTCGGTAGCCAGATAAAAACGTAAAGGTTGAAATGTCAAGCATGAATAATGGTCGGTAAAGACGACCATTTGCAGATTTTTGACGAAAGGGATTTGATTTTTGGCAATCGTGAAGAGCGGGAAAGGTATGTAAAGCTTTTTGTTTTCTTTTCATGGCACGACATAGGTGTATTAAATTATGGATTTCGACCTTTGGAGTCGCTCTATCATTTCGAATCTATATGGAAGTTGACATACTTATTTCATTCAATTAAATTGAACCCAATTAGACCCCAATTGACTATACTGTCCTTTGACGTCTAAACTTGTACAAATCTAATCCGATCTTTCTAAAACACTTACCAATGATATTACGAGGTTTAACAAGTGTGATTTAAGTACGCCACCTCATTTGACCCGAGTTGGGCCCGCTATTCCCGAACTTACTTCTATTATGCAAACGAATGATTTTTGAACAATATTTAAAAGAAAACATTCTAGCTACTCTTCTAATTATTGGCTAAAAATTGTTTTAAATATCCCCCGTTAAGTTCTATGACGTGCTTTGATATGTATCACGAATCAATGTTCGTTCCGACATAATCCAACTCGTGATGTACAAATGCATACTATGATTCCGTCCGATTTCGTTACTTTGATTTGTCATTCCCTATGCCTCATTGAGTCTCTCGGAAATTTTATGGTATTTTTATTGCCTTAGTTTCTCACTACCCACTCGTGGATGCCTCAATGTTTCCCATCGAGCTCCGGCCGAGATATGTTCTCAAGCGTATTTCTACGCATTGTTTCCGCCCCGTGTGAGGGGCATATACGTGCATGGGTTGTGGTGTATGATGTGCCATGTACATATGCCGATTATGTTCGATGTGGCCACTTGGTATGTTATGATTTGTTTCGGAGATATTCCTACTAACGAAGTATGATGTGTTTTGGCGCGGGACAGAAGGGAGCGCCTCTGTTCTGTTCACCGAGTCCCATAGCGGGGCCGGATTTGCATATGTTTTCTGCATGCATTACGTATGATTTCTGACATGTAGTTTGAATACCTATGCATCTCGACTGTTTTCTGTACACTCTGTTTTGATTTTAAGTTTATTTATTACATTTTCCGCTTTACATATTCGAACATTTTTCCATCCGACCCCATTTCTTCAAAATTTGCGTTTCGTCTTAGCGCATGCACCATACACATACACACGGCTACATATTGTGGACACCGTTGCTTAGGTTATCTTCCATAATTCTCGTTGAAGTGCTCCTTTGTCCGGAGCCTGTATTTTGGTATAAGATTTTACCTTTTGCATATGTACGTATTTATTCTTACCCAGAGATAATTACGGCGGGGGCCCTTGTCCCGTCATATGATTATGTTTTGTTCTGTAGAGGTCTAGTAGACATGTGTGTGGGTTACGTATATGTTTCGTGAGATTTGCGTACGTTTAGAGTTTATCTATGTTTTGTGATTTCTTTTTATCGGCCTTGGCGGCATGCCCAGATGTCCTTGTTAAATTATTATTTCATAATTTATTTGTAATATTTTGCTAATTTAGGTTAAGGTACGTATGAGTGTCCAACTAGGGCACGTGTCGCGGCCTACGGAGTTGGGTCGTGACACAAGATAGTCATCAATAGGATCAACTAGTGTTGGACCATCCATTTCAACTACATTGTCAATTGTCATTATAGCACTAGGCACATCACAAGGTAAAGACTCATTAAGCTCACATAAGGCTAAGCTATCACTCACACTCAAGTCAACATGCTCATTCACAAGAATTGGAGTGTCAAGATTAGCTATTTTACCTTGAAGTGCACACAAAGTATCTTCTTTACCATGGTTCTCAACTTGGGAGCCCATTTGCTCTTTCGGGAAGCTCTCACTACCTCTTGAACTTTTAAATTTTGAGGCTCAACATTCGATTTGCTTCCAAGAATACGCACTATCAACAAGACCACTAGAAAAGAAAGAAAAGTTACAAGGGTTAGATAGAGTTTGTGACAACTCTCTTACATCACTCCTCACATCCTCTCCTTTTTCCTCTCTAGAGTCGTCACTTTTCGCTCCCTTACTCCTCTCAATCTTTTCTCTCTCAATTTCATTGGAGTTGTGACAAGTGTCAAGTATTTCTTTAGAAGGGTTGGGAAAACCCTCCATCTCGTTCTCTTCCTCTTCTTTATCTCCCTCCCATTGTTTGAGTAAGCGTCCCAACATTATGCGGTGCATTTCTTCTAATTTCTCCTTGCACTTTAGCGAAGGATTGGAAAGAGAGGCATTCCATCATTGTCCACTACAAACTCATGCCACCTTCGCCCAAATGAAACCCTATGCTTTTGGAACCAAGGATTACCCAAACACATGTGACAATGGTCTAGTGGGAGTATATCACACCAAACCTCTTCTTCTTGGTAGTCGCCACGGGTAAAGAACACCTTCGCGCTCCTATCAACCAAGAACCCTCGTGAATCATAGTAAGGGTCTTGTTTCATCATACATTCTATACCCAATTGCGCAACCGCTTGAGGTGCAAGGTAGTTGCCATAACTCCAATCATCCAACACAAGAACATACCCCGCACTACCAAGCAAAGTGATTTTTGTCTCAAGCATTCGCCTCTCGGGTCATTTCTCACTTGAGATCTTGCATGCCCTCTACTTCCTTCACCTATCAACATTCCCCTCCTAGCATCCACACCATAACCGTGAGAACATGGCACATTACGTTCTAGGATAAGAATCATATCTCATTGTGTTTTCCGGATTAGGAAATGTATAATCTCTTCTCCTCCTTGGACTACTCCTACTCGAACCAATCCACACACTTATACCATTTTGCTTGGAATAGGAAGTATCACAAGGCGATGCATGTGAATGTCTATTAGAAGACCCTCATAAGAATTATATGCAAGCCCATTATCTTCACAAGCATACTCACCACAAAGTGCATAGTCAATAGGCTCATCATCACCATATTGTTCCCATTCTTGCAAGTTCCCACCAATTGGTTCATATCGAAAGTGTGAGGAAGGAGCATACCTCAATTCACCCCCATGTCCATGGTGTGTAGGATGAGACTCACCATAGGACTCTTCATCATACCCATCTACTCCTTCTTCTTCATAAGCTTCATGAGGTGTTGCCTCACAATTGCCCTCGGAGTAGTATTCTTCACCCTCGTACAAGTTATGATCATATCGACCATGTTCCTCATACAACTCATAAGCACCATCACCATCACATTCATTGTAAGAATAGTGATGCTCATATCCCATGTTATCTCCCTCATAGCCCCCATATCCATCATAGTCATACCCTCCATTGCTAGGCATAACCTTCAAAATCATCTCCACAAGACTCGGAAGATATGGATGACATCCTTATATCTCCTTCTCCTTATGTCTCCTCTTCGTGTACCTACAAAACGAGCAAACAAGATTAGTAGCAAAAGCTCCTCACGTCACTCGTGTTTGCACTCAAACTTACCTCTCAACCTAAGCTTCTTCCAAGGTTGGTCAAGAACCCTTTTAATCCAAATCAATTCACAAGATTGATAACCTTTGTGGAGGAATAGATTCTTGTTAATCGAAAGACGGACGACTCGATAAAACAAAAGAACTTGAGCCAACAAGATTCAACGATATTAAAATGAGAAAAGCTTGAAAAGAATTGGCACGAAAGAATCGGCCTCAAGAACTAGTTAACAACCAAGTAAGGATCAATTACTAGTTGTTAATTAGCTAGGAGAATCAAAGAAATGAGAAGAAGAAGTGAGCAAACCTTAGCCAAACACTTAGACAAATTTTTGGAAGTTTTGACCAACACTTAGAAATTCGGAACAGCTTGCAGCATATTTTGATGAACGGCTTGTTGATTCGGAAAGTAGACTCTCCGAACTTGAATTTTGATATATTATGGGTCCCGTAACTCCTTATACACACAAAGATATGCCCTCTCAAAGTTGGACCAAAATCTGCCAACACTTCGAAAAATTCTAAGTGTCAAAACTCCCATCATCCGAATTTGGACCCCACGCGCGCGTCGAGGCGCGTCGGATGATGACGTCATCGATGACGTGGAGATGATGTGGACAATTTTTTTTTTTTTTTTTTTGAAAATCAGAATATTGGATTAAATATTTCTGATTTTTTTTTTTATTTGGGACTTGACTTGGGCCCACACAAACACCTTTTTCACCCTTTTGAGTTGACCATTTGGATCAAACACTCCTTTTGGTCTTCTTCCTCACTATGAAGATATGAAGATGCTTATGAACACCAAGAACACCCAAAACTCAATCTATGCTCAAATCAACTTATTTTTGCACCAAAATCCGGATCTAAGCTTCCCTCAACTAAAAGAACAAAGCCCAACACCAATTGAAGCCAATTTCTCCTTCAATCACCAAGACCCACTTTCAAGTTTCAAACCTTCAAGCTTCAACAATGGTAGAATCTTCAAAACATCTTTAAATGCCACGAAATTTGAAACCTAGGGGTTTTTAATATCAAGGAACTCAAATTTGACCTCAAATCCACTAAAAAACTACAACAAATTTTTGGATTTTTTTTTTTTTTGGGAATTTCGATTTATTTATTTATTTTTTTTTATTTTCAAATTTGAGCCTAGGATTAGAAATTGTAAGAACAATCTCTTAGCCTATGCTCTGATACCAAATGATACGAATCGATTTGGGGAAAACACCAAATCAATCACAAAAACGCGGAATTAAAGATAACGAGAAATTGGGGATGAGAATTGAAGAAAGGGGATGAGAAATAGAGGATAAAAGCAAGACCCAATGAATAATGAACCTACGAGCAAACCTAAGTATATGAAATCTAGACCCTCTCAATTTGATTCAATTCAAAGAACCTATGCTATTTGAAATCAAGGCAAGAGAAATTCAATTGAAATCCACAAATGAACAACCCTTCATGAAATCAATGGAAAAATGGTTCAAGACCAACAGTGGAATCCACCATTAACTAAGCTAACCCTAAACAAACTATCACTCCTTAGAGTATTCAATACATAATTCATCCAATCTAAAATCTAAGTAATGAAATGAAAGACAAGCTATATATATACAAGCTAAGTAAAGAAGACTAATAGGCAATTACAATGCTAGCCTTAATGAAGTAAGGGCCTTGTTTGGCTAGTCTTCTTAGTGTAGTCTTCAATTCAAGAATTGGCCTTGATGGCCAAACACGCCCCTCCTTGCATAGATGGCCCTCTAATCAACCTTGCATGCATGGCCTTCTTGCAAGCATAACCTTCTTTGCACAAATAGCCTACTCCCGACCTTGTCCAAGTTTGCACATGTAGCCAATTTGCAGAAATGTCTCTATTTGCACGTTTGGCCACTTTGCGCATTTGGTCCCTTTTCAGTAGCTTCTTCTTCAAGCCTCGCCCAAGCCACCTCCCACACATCATAGGCCTCATTGTGGGGCTTGTATGGGCCTCCAAAGGCCTTCAACGCCATTCTTATCATCCATGCCGCTTGTAGAGCTTAAAGTTCCATATCTTGGCCTTGGATGTAAGTCTTGAAATGAGGTGTGCCAAGTAGGATCGTATCAATAGGGCTCTTTCCTCTTTAGTCGTCGAAGTCAAGGAGAAACAGTTTGATGATCCCTACTTGTTGCAGCTAAAAGAGGGGATTCACAAGCATAAGACAACGGCTTTCGAACAAGGGGGAGATGATGGTACCTTGAGGTACCGAGGTAGATTGTGTGTTCCAGATGTAGATGGGCTCGAGAGAGCGAATCATGATTGAGCTCAACTCCGGTGTATTCCATTAACCTAGGTTCTACTAAGATGTACCATGATCTTAAGGAGATTTATTGGTGGAATGATATGAAGAAGAATGTAGCAGACTTTGTAGCTAAGTGTCCGAATTGTCAGCAAGTGAAAGCTGAACACCAGAGGCCTGGTGGCTTGGCTCAGAATATCGATATTCCGGTCTGGAAATGGGAAATGATCAATATGGACTTTGTATCAGGTCTACCTCGTTCGGCACCTAGAGACACGACTCTATTTGGGTGATCGTTGACGGGCTTACTAAGTCGGCGCACTTTTACCTACCAAGACCACTGATTCAGCAGAAGATTATGCCAAGCTGTATGTTAATGAAATTGTCAGACTGCATGGGACCCCAGTGTCCATTATTTCAGATCGTGGTGCTCAGTTCACGGCGAATTTCTGGAAATCCTTTCAGAAAGGATTGGGTACCAAAGTGAACCTCAGCACAGCTTTTCATCCGCAGACTGATGGCCAGGCAGAGCGTACTATTCATGTTATATCCCGTATTTTGTACATTGGGACAATCCGGTTTAACTATGGTAAGTTAGGGATAAAATCATTCCGGGATGCAAAGTCGGGACTTTTGACCTTTGATTTTGTTTTGAGATATAATTTGTTCATGAATTTGTTGCCATGGAACATTTAGGAAAATTTGGGAGCAAAAGTGATATAATTGAAAGTTGCAAATCATGCAATTTTTGGCCGTGTGAGTGGGAGGTGGCTCCCACACATGTTGTGGCCAATTTTAATTGGTCCAACACATGTATGTGGGCCATGGACACATGTATAACCCTTGTGGAAGCTTAAAAGATGACTTCTAAGTCATCTATCCTCATTCTATACTTAGAAAAAAAAAACAAGAAGTTGAAGAGCAAAAACAAGGCTCTCGGCCAAGAACCTTATTTTTCAAGTCCAAAAATTAGCCATCCCAAAATTATTTCCTTGGTGCGAATCCACTAATTGGAGGTCCCCAAGTAACGTGGAAGTGTTGTTGGAGCGATCAAACCGCTAGTTTTCATCGTAGCTAACCCTAGCTAGTTGTGAAGTTAAAGGAAGAAAGGTAAGATTTAATCATGTTTTATGTGTTATGAATGGTGTATGCATGTTGTAGTATGTTAATATGGATGAAATTCATGAAATATGGCATGTTGGAGTTGAGGCCGTGTGTGTAGTGTATGGCCGTGTAGGTGTGTGTGTTGTGTTGTGTTGAAGTAATGAATTAAAGTCTAGTTAGCATGTTTTGATTGTTGTAGAGTGAAGAAATGGATGAGAATCATCAATATGTGTATGTGTAATGTTGGCCGAAAATGGGGCATATTATATGACAATGAATGGATCAATTCTAATTAGTGTTTTGAATGTTGTCGTTATGAATTCTATATTGGAAATGAGAGTTTAATGACTCAAGATTGATGTTGTAATTGTATGGTCTGATTTGAAGGTTATTGTGCATTTGATGTAATTTGTATATTTATGAGAATGACATCGTTATAGTGTGGATTGTTGATGCAAATCATGATTCGGAAGTCGGAAGTGTGTTATAGTTGAGGTTCTCGGGTTTGGGGCTGTTTTCGGGTAAACTGGTGCAATTGTTAGAATGTTGGAAATGTTATATGAATTGTTTGAAATGTCCTTGAATATTGTTGGTATGGGTTCGGGTTAGTATTTGAATGTATGAGCGTTGATGTTGGCTTGAATGTAAGCCGTTGAATTGAATATAATGAATGTTGTTGGATTATGTAGAAATCGTATTTAATGCTAGAATTCGTTTTAAATTTATTATTGATGTTGCTAGGTTGGTTGTTGGTGTTGTTGTTGTTGATTTGGCCGAGTTAAATTCTCGGGGTTGGCCTATTTACAGGGGAAATCTTTGTCCAAATTTCTGTAGAATTAAGTGTTAGTTTGGAATTAAATGCCTAAATGGCTATAGCTAATATTTGATATCCGTTGACGTTGTGTAGATCTTGGGAAGCCCGAGGCATAGGTTGAGATTAGCTTGAGTTTGGAGTAGCTTTGAGAGCGTTCGAGGTATGTAAAGCTCAACCCTTTCTTCTTTTGGCATGCCTTAGTTACAAATAGGCTATGACACGAGCCTCGAGGAAATTCTATTCTCGCAATCCGAGCATGTGTATGACTCTTATTTGTTTCTTGGAATTCGTATGTTTGATATGATGAAATATTGGCCCTTATGTCTTTGGAATATTTGATTTTCAAATGTTGCACAAAAAGTTTTGTTCTTAAAGAATTCCGTAACTACGAACGCCCGTATCTTTCACAGAAAGGCTCGGATTGCCTCGATAGGTTCGTAGGAGGTTGTATGGCGTATGGTGAGTATGTTTTTCATAGGCGGGCCCAGCTCGGGTCGACACCCGTCCGTGGGTCCCGCGACTCTTCTTTTTGTAATCCTGATGACTTTTGAAGGAATTTGGTTTGGCTACTATTCCGATTTCCAAGTATGGTCATTTTACTTATCTTTTGAGTCTATGATAATGATTTTATACATATGGTTACTCGCGACTACTGCTCGTGCATTATTGTATCTTTCGCCGAGTCCGAGCGGGTTACGTTGTCGTGCGCACTTTGTTATACTTCGGTGTTATCTTGTGTTATGGTTCGCGAGCCCCTCGCTAGGGGCGGGGTTAAATTTTATATTTGGTGTTCTGTTGTGTTTGGCGTTATCTTGTGTTATGATGTGTGACGGGGATACGGAGATTTGAAACCTTACGGTGTTATCTTGTGTTATGGCGCCATCGACAGGCGGGCGATCATATTTTCTGAGCCCTATGCATGATTTGTATTTTGAAAGTAAACATTTTGATATTTTGGAAATGCATTTACGTTCTGTACTTCTGTTTCGACTATGAGTCAGATTTGTTTAGTATATCTCCTGCTTTGCATACTCAGTACATATTTCGTACTAACCCCCTTTCTTCGGGGGGCCGCGCGTTTCGTACGCGCAGTACGGACGTACAATTCGGTGATCCGCCGATGCAGGACACCCTTTTCTGCTGTTTGGAGTGCTCCCCATTCGGAGCCACATTTTGGTATACATTCGATATTGCATATGTATTGGTTTGTTCGAAGTACGGCGGGGATTTTGTCCCGTCATATGATTGTTTGTCTGTTTAAGTACGTGGACATGTATGTGGGTTATGCCCGTTACTGCATGTGTGTGTTTGTATGTTATATGTTAGGCGATCCCGTTCTGGTAAGCGACCTTGTCGGCTTGCATTTGTATATGTTTTGGGCCGTTGCGCCATTTGATAGCTTAGAAGCTTCTGATATATATATGGTTGTGTTTGAGACAGTTTGTGATAATTTGAGACAACGTCTGATATTTGTATACGCGTAAACTATCTGTATGTGATTCGGGTTTGATGAACGTGTTTGGGTGCCCAGCTCGGGCACTAGTCACTGTTATACCTCGCATTTTATGCGCATTCGGAAAAGTTGGAAATGATTCGGAATGGTAGGAATTAAGGTTTCCATTGGATTCTACGTAGTGTGCATGTGATGTTTTGGAGACTATTGACGGAAATGTTAAGGAAGGTTAAGGGCAAAATTGGAATCTTGTAAATTAATCCGTGAATTTCCGAAACGATCCATCATCAATTGGGCTAAGAAAAATAAAATGAAAATTGAGGCCCAGTGCAAGGGGTGGCCGGCCACACCATGGTTGGCCCAAGCCCCAGAGGTGGTCATGTGATCATGCATGTGATCACTTAATTATTAGGAACAAGGAGGCTTCAAGAAAATTCAAGAAACAAGAGAAACCAAGAGCAAAAAAAAAAAAAAGAAACAAGAGAGGATTCGGTGAGCATGGGGGAAATTTACCCCAAAATCTTGTCCCAAAAATTTGTATCTTGTGATTTTCCTACTAAATCAAGCCTCCTTTACAACTTGGTGCAATTGGTTTGGAAGGAAGAGGACTTGTTTCTTCAAATGGACAACTTACTCAAGTGAAGAAGATTGGAGAAAAAGGTAAGAAATCATCCTTTTTATTATGTTATGAAGATTGGTTTGTGTTGTAATATATGGAAATGAATAGAATTCATAGAAATATAGAAGTTGACATGGTGAATGTGTGTGCATGTTGTGGCCGTGCATGTGTATGTGTTGTGTAGCAAGGATGAGTTGATTTTATGTTGTATTTTAGTTGTGGTTATTGTGGAGTTTGTATTAGAAATGGAAGTTGAATAAAATGGGTTGAAGTTGAAATATTGATGTTTGGCCGTGGACCATATGTAGGTGAAATGGTGGCCAATTTATTTTGTTTAACGTGTTAGTCGCGTTATGGTGATCATTATAATGTAAATGAAGCATTTATGGGTTAAGTTGGTATGAGAATGGAATGTAGAGAATTATGTCGTATTGGTGTGATTTTATGATATTAAGTTAATGAAGTGTTCAAGTGTAGATTATTGTTATTGGTGAGGAATTAGTGAGTAGAAAACGTGTTGGGATGATTTTGTTGCATCGATAAGAATTTTGGATAGAATATGGAATTGTCGAATATTGGAGGTAAGGTTTGAAATATTCTTGGCTTGTGTTTGTATGATCTCAAATTAGTATGTGTGTATGGAAATATTGATATTGATTTGAAATTGTGAAGTCGGAATGGAAAATTGTCGCATTATGTTGGAAAGTAAGCTAGTTACGTTATGTTGTGGTTTGTAGTGATTGTTGATGTTCTTGGTGTTGTTGTTGGGTTGTTGACTAGTTTGAGCCGAGTTGAATCTCGGGGGTGTCATGTTTATAGGGGAGGTCTTTAGAAATTTACGGTAGCCAAATAGAAAACCAAAGATTGAAATGTCAACTTGCATGAATAAGCTGGTAAGAATGACCATTTGCGGATTTTCGACGAAACGAGACCGGAGTTTCGACGAGCTTAACAAGCGAGAAAGGTATGTAAAGCTACCCCTATTCCTTCCTTGGCACGCCCTAGATGTACTAGGCCTGAATTCGGATCTCGGGGACAACTCCACTCTTTGAAATCCGCATTCGAAAATCTCCCCTTTTCTTTTAGTAAAATTGGATTAGTTAGATTGTAAATGGTTAGAACGTGATTTAAAACCTCCCCAACTTTTGTAAATACAATCCGATTACCTAAAATTCTCGTAAATGATATTATGAAGTTGAACATATGTAATTTCGTCCGCCACCTGCCCACGACCGAGTGGGCCCATTTACGATTTTACTCTTTTGTATTTACGATTTGTTTCCAAGCAACTTCTAAGGAATGTTTTAGCTACTAAACAAAAATCATTTTAAATATTCCATTAAGTCCTATGAAACGTTTTGATATGTATTCTGACTCCGAACGTTCTGTTCCGACATAATCCTCCGTGATGTCTGAAAGGTACGTACTATGACTCCGTCCGATTTCATTGATTTGATTCGTTATTCGATATGCCTCATTGAGTCTCTGGAAATATATATGTCATTTTAATGCATTAGTTTCTCACTACTCTACCTCGTGGATGCCCCAATGTTTCCCCCCGAGCGAGCCGGCCGGGATTTGTTATCAAGCGTTTTCCTACGATTGTTCGCCGTGCCTCGATGTGAGGGGCGGTATGACATGTACATGGGTCGAAGTATGATGTGCCATGTACATATATTCGATATACGATCGATTATGTGATGTGATGTGGCCACTTGATATGTTTTGATTTGTTTCGAGATATTCCCTACTCAAGTATGATGTGTTTTGGCGCGGGACGAAGGGAGCGCCTGCCTCATTCACCGAGTCCCATAGCGGGGCCGGCTTTTGCATATGTTTTACGCATGCATTACGTATGATTTCGGTACGCATTTTTGATTAGCTATGCGTCTCGTTCGTTTTCCGCACATTACATTCGATGTTAGTTTTGTTTATTACATTTTACGCTTTACATATTCGGTACATTTTCCGTGCGACCCCCTTTCTTCGGGGTCGCGTTTCGTCGCGTGTGATGTGACTTGGTTTGTGGAGCCGTTGCTTAGGTTATCTACTTTTGTTGAAGTGCTCTTGTCGGGCCGTATTTTGGTATAAACTTCTGCTTGCATATGTACGTATTTATTCGGGTACGGCGGGGCCTATCCCGTCATATGATTATATTTTTGTTCGTAGAGGTACGTAGGACATGTGGTGTGGGTTCGTATATGTTAAGGTGAGATTTGCGTACGTTTAGAGTTTATCTATGTTTTGTGACGGCTTATCGGCCCTTCGTGCGTCATACCCGGCTGGACTCTGTTAAATCATTATTTACGCTTATTTGTAATATTGTGCTAATTCAGGGTAAGGTACGTATGAGTGCCCAACTAGGGCACGAGTCGCGGCCTACGGAGTTGGGTCGTGACAGTCACGGCCTACGGGGTTGGGTCGTGACAATTCAGACCCTAGAGGATATGTTGAGAGCATGCGTCTTGGATTTCAAAGGTAATTGGGATGATCACTTGCCTCTCATCGAGTTTTCCTATAATAACAGCTATCATGCTAGTATTGGGATGGCACTGCTTGAAGCTCTGTATGGGCGAAGGTGTAGATCACCAATTGATTGGTTCGAAGTTGGTGAAGCAGAGTTGTTAGGACCAGATTTGGTTTATCAGGCTATGGAGAAGGTCAAGTTAATACAGGAGCGTTTGATGATGGCTCAGAGTCGCCAGAAGTCTTACACAGATGTGAGGCGAAGGGACTTAGAATTTTCAGTCGATGATTGGGTGTTCCTTAAAGTCTCACCCATGAAAGGTGTTATGAGATTTGGCAAGAAAGAAGCTCATTCCCGGATATATTGGACCTTATAGAATTCTGCGAAAGGTCGGTCTAGTAGCCTATGAACTTGAGTTGCCCAAGATTTGGGCTGGCCGTACATCCCGTGTTTCATGTGTCCATGTTGAGGAAGTGTGTGTGTGGGACCCGTCGTTGGTTGTTCTGTTGATACTATAACGATTAAGGATGGTTTGACTTATGAGGAGATCCGTAGCCATTCTTGACCGTCGAGTTCGCAAGTTGAGAACTAAGGAAGTAGCCTCGGTGAAAGTCCGTGGAGGAGTCGAAGGTTGAGGAAGCTACATGGGAAGCCGAGGAGGATATGAAATCCAAGTACCCGTTTTTGTTTGAACAGCAAGCAGAGAACTCTCAAGGTAACTTTCCATAACCCATGTCATGTTATGTCTCATGTTTTGCGCTCATGTCATGTATCCAGCGCTCATGTTTCATGTCTCATGCCAGAGTATCCATGTTTTCATGTAATCACATCATTTCATGACCTCATGTTTCATGTCATGTTTTCTTCACATCGTGTATTCAAGCCATGCCTGACCATATTCTTAACCATGACCCATCATTCGAGGACGAATGATCTAAAGAGGGAGATATTGTAACACCTCGTATCTTTAACCTAAGCTTTGACCGGATCCTAGACCTAGAGAAGTAGATAAAGGATGTGAGAATTGAAATTTCCCTGTTCAGTTGTAAGATGGGGGTTTACGCCCATGAACAGTGATTGTATTTCAGTATACGGGCCATAAACCAAGTCGTAAACTGATGCCAAGGATTTCTGAGCATTCTGGAATTTGACATTTGAATGTTACATTGTTAAATACGGACCGTATTTCATAATATGGCCCGTATTTCAAAACGTGTTTGGAATTTGGGAAAACTTCCTCGATAAAAGTTGTAGAGCTTTGAAATACCTTTCCAACGGTATATTATGGGGGTCAAACAGACGTCTGTCCAAAGAGTTATGGCCATTTTACTGAAGAGACGCAGTGCAGTCCTTTCGGAATACGGGCTGTATTTCAAAATACGGCCGATCTTGCCGCACGTAAACTACAATTTTCCGAACAGTATATATTCGTCCATATCAGTTCAAAACATTATTTTTCATTCCTTCAAGCCCTAGAACGACCTCCTACCCTCTCCCATCATCAAGAACACCAAGGTAAGCCTACTCTAATTATTCCAACTCAATTCTAACATATACTCTAATGATCTAAATAAGAAATTATCATTCCTAAAACTAGGGTTTTCAAGAAAACCCATCTCAAGGTTCAAGAATTCAAGATTTTGGAAATCCTCTTCAAAGCTCAAGTTTTGGAGCGACTAAGGTATGAAGAACTTCCCGTCCACGTGTAGAATCTCTACGTTCTTCCCCATGCTCCCGTTTCTTGATATCCATGAAGTTCAAACCCTAGGGCATTAAACCCAACATATTGGTAGCCCATAGTTATGTATTTATGTACATGAATTTTGTATCTATATTCGTTATTGTATTCTAATCTTCCATTACGGTTATTAGGAACCCTAGCTAATCCATGAATCATGAATTCTTCCTCATGTGTTCTCATTATGTTTATATGAAAATTTATGATTTTATGTAGCAAGTCACATGCATGTTTCAAGTCAATTATTTATATAATTATGAACTATTGTTATTACCCATGAATCAAGAACATGTTTGCAAGACTATGACAAGATATCTCATGAAACCATGTTACAAGTTATTTCGTGAAATCATGATTGCAAGTTATTTACAAGTTATTTCACGAAAATCATGGGCTTCTTAGCCAACTATATCATGTTCATGTTTTGGGATTGCTTAGTTAACGAGAAGGCTCGATAGCCACGAAACTACGTCGCCACCGTAAGATAAGGGTTGTCGACAAGGAGGCAACACCTTCATTATGCGAGTGGATCCTTACATGCTTATTATTACTTAAATCTCATATCCCCTGGCAAGGTGTGAGTGTTCTCCGGGTAGGACGCAAGTACCGGATCATGTTGTCGGTTACACTATAGCATTCCCCTACGTTACAAGAAGTTTTATATACATTTATTTTCATTGAATCTTTTTCGGACTTTACTCACGTTTCATGCTCATGTTCAAGTTACATTCGGTTTCGGTTCATGTCCTATACCTATGTTGTGCCATGTTCTTCGTTTCGTGTGTTTTACATACTAGTACTATTCACCATATACTAACGTCCCTTTTGCCGGGCCCGCACTTCACGTGCGGATATCGATTTTCGGAGCATACACAACGCGTAGGATCGCCTCGATTATCGGCTTATTGGTGAGCCCCACTCCTCTCGGGGTTCAACATGGAGTCTATATTAGTATGCGGTTTATGGTAGTCCGGGGCCATGTCCGGTAGTTAGTATTCGACATGTTTTAGAGGTTTCATAGACAGATATTAGTTCACAGAGTCAGTTATGCTTTCATGTTTGCAGACTATTACGTTTTCATGAATTTTCATGCTATGAGATAATTTCAAGACTTTATTCCGCAAATTATATTTTCATGATTTATTTAAATTGCATCATATAGATATATTGTTTTGATGCCCATGTTGACAAGCAAGCCATGAGGTTCGCTCGGACACATGCAAGCAAGGCCCGAGTGCCGTGTTACGCCCAAGCCATGGTTCGGGGCGTGACATTTTCGGACTTAAAAATTCTCCTATTTTGTTTTGGATTCTGTTATTTTATTTGGGATTTTTTTCCTACACCTATAAATATTTCATAATCCACAATTCCTAGACATCTTTGGCATAAAATACAAGTTTGGAGGCTAGGATTCCTACGTATATTTTCTTTCTTTTATTTGAACCTTGTTTATGAAGATTTCTTGGTGGTGATAATTGAGATTGACACTCTTGTTTTGCTTATTTATTGATCGAAATTATTCTTAATCAAGTAAGTTATTGTTATTTTAATTATTCTTGTTCTTCAACGTTTCTCAAGGGAGTAGCTAACCCTAGGACTCGCCCATTTACTTTGTTTGAAACTCGGAAGAGGAAGAACGGGGTTGGGATAGAATAATTAACAGGAATTTGGGGCGTTAACCCCCATCTAATGGAAATTTACCTAGGGATAGGCGATACCACTTGTAGCCATAGTCGAGTGTTCTTAATGCTCCTAATTGCTTTAGGGATATTCAATTAGGTAGTCTAGTTAATCTTCGGGAGAAGTTAATTTAGAGTCATTATCCGAGGCCAATTAACATAATATTACCATTATCTGTAATTCGTGAAATATATTGGAGGTTACTTGAGAAGTAGTTTCCTTTATTCTATTCTTGTAGCCATTGATCAATTTACTTGCTTTGTAGATTAGATTTTATATTTTCGTATTTTATCAAACCATATTTAAAAACCACCATTGATGCGTTTGGCCTAGTTGTTGTTGGTGAAAATTCTTAATCTGCTTAAACGTCTACATATTGTTCTCCGTGGGATTCGACCTCAACCTTGTTGGGTTACTATATTTGACGATGTCCGCGTTATGCCATTAAAAGGTGTAATTTGAGCGTATCAATATTCAAGTATGCAAATAAAGAGGTCGTTGCATTAGAAGATGAAGTTCCCAAATGATTAAGGACTTAAAAGTGTGACGACAGTGATTGAGAATAATATTTTGCGTTTACCAAAAGAGGCTATGGACTAGTTCTACATCACATGATCATGATAATGAGTATATGGAGTGTGTTAAAAGTGACAAAAGGGTGGCATTTTACGTGAAAAATCTAGATGATACACAAGGTTTATAAGTAATATTGGAGAGGGGTACAAAAAGGTGTTTATTAACTGATAATTTTGGGATATTTTCAAATGCCATTATATGCATTGTTGTATTAATGCTACTGCCATGTGTAATGTTAGGGGACAAAACCCTTGTGCTTGGTAAAAGGGTTTTAAATGTAGCATATGGTACATTTTGTCTTTACATTGATAGCTAAATTATTAAATTAAGGTTTCATTGATGCTATAAAGAAAGACAAGTGGGTCCACAAAGGAATATTAGCTTAAAGTGATAATCCTTGAACAAAGAGGTCATACGGTGCTTTATGAATTACATAAAAGTATTTGCTTTGCTTATTTTCCTTGGCTAAAAAGGTGCCAACAATGTTGTTGATACTTCATCTTATTTAAAGTGTTAATAAAGATTGAAATGGAGAATGGAAGAGTATAGCTTGAGCTGAAATTTCCAGTAGCACAAGACCCATGTTTGAGGTCTTATAAGAAAATATTAAGTTGGGGTGAAGGCACCACGCACAACAACCACTTTTATTGCTCCAAAATTCATTATGCAATGTGAGAGAATTAGAGATCTGAAGCCACGGCTTTAGGGTCCAAAGGAGACGAAGGTCAAAGTTTTTTTCCAACCTTTATGTCACGGATTTTTAAATCGTGAGAAAAATATAAAGAATCATTAAGAGGGCTCAAGTTGGGATTTTAATAATCAAGGTACGACCTATCCGTTATCATCACTTATGAGTTCGTATACGAGCATATATGGGACTGTTTTGGTATATACTCTTATGTATCGATAATTTGAGTCAAAAGGAATTTAAGAAGGTTGAGTTGTTATTGTGGGATTTGTTGGTTGAGTTGTGATTGTTATAGAATAGGGGAGATGCTGTCCATTTCATTTTAGAACCAAATTCTCATTTGATATACGCAATATACTAGTGTCGTCTATGTTCATACATGTATCCCTTTGTTATAGGATTGATGTACTAGTTACGACAAGTTCGTTGTTGGATCGTATTGATGACTTGAGGTATGTTAAGGCTATCCCTTTCTTTCATTTTGGCATGATCTTTATGATACGAAAGAAAGAAATAAACGATCAAGTTCCAAAGAATTCTATCCCTAAATGCTTTAGAGATACTTGTACCTTTTCGTATGTGTACATTCGGGGCGTAGTTCATGTCACGACTGACCTAGGGCCATGACGAGTGACCGAGCTTAACTTGGCACCTCGATAACCCGATCTTATGTTACATGTACTCAAACATGACATTCAATAGAGTCTATTTAACTAAGTTTGAAAGTTGTAAACGTTCAAAGTCCATCGTAACTCGTCAAACATACTTATATATATGTAACATATCGCGAGGCAAGCGACACAAGGCCGCCGATACTTCGTACAACAACGCAAAGCGCAAGGTAAACAATTCCATGACACCCACGTTGTCCACAGTATCACTATAAGAGTATGACCGTACATAAAGTAACGGGACAGGGCCCCGTCATACCCATAATATATACAAACAAAAGTATACTAAAACAGGAACAGTCTCCGAAGCAAGTGGAGTTGTCTGATTCTCAATGCTGACTCTTCCTAGGTGGCTGGATCGTCTAACCGTGTCCTTGAACCTGCGGGCATGAAACGCAGCCCCCGAAGAAAGGGAGTCAGTAAGGAATATGTACTGAATATGTAAGGCAATTCTGAAACATAAAACAAGAAAAGCATAACAGTAAGCAAGTTTAGAAAGCAACACAGTAGTAACCGAACCGCACTTATGAACATGTCATATGGTCCACCACAATTCTTACATATCCTGATATATACATATAGAATATCCTACTCGTAGCCGCTTCCGGCTAATAACACAATAGTCCCCTTCGGGACGGCCGTTCGGCTTCAGTAGTCATGCACGCGCCGCCGCGCCCGGCTTCCCGCTTAGCTAGGGTGGCCCGCTCGCGGCCGCTTAACAATATCATAATCCGAGTTGATCTGTGGAACAATAACAATACATATGATATACGGTATGAATATGTAATGAAGTTACAAAATGTTGCATCCCTTTCATGGTTTTGATTACTGACTCCCTTTGGAGAGATTTTGAGAATAAGTTTAAGAGTTTCCTTCATTTACCATTTGCTTTGTAGTGAACATGTAAGTATAATGTATCGCAGAAGCTTCATTCGAATTATCAACAAGAGTATAGCATGAGCGAAACAAGACATTGGATATCGACTTCTAATCCAACTAAGAATAGAGTACTTATGTTTTACGTTCTTTAGGAGTCATATAAAAGGAATCATGCCAAAGTATGAAAGAAGGGTTAGCCTTACATACCTTATTTACGCCTTAAGCTAATCCTCGAGTCCCCTCCCGAGCTTAGTCAACTAGAACACAATCAACAATATAGGGATTAAGACTAGGCCAAAAATATTATTCTAACTAATCATTTATTCTTTCACCTAACGGGATTTGAATACCTGTCACGACCCGACTAAATATGACGGAAGGGCATCTTAATAACCACCGAGCACCACTCATTCTATTACTCATCTGCCCTCATTCATATTTCTTATGCACATAATCATGGAAAACTATTATCATTGGAAACATATTCACTTTATCTACATAAGTCCTTCGGCTATCAAAATAATATATACATATACAATGAGAAACTTGTGAGACCATACTACAGCTATTTCAACTTATCTACGAGCCTCTACTAGAGTGCTAGACATACGGACGGGACCCCGTCATGCCCATAATATACATATACATACATACATATATATATGATACATATACATACACACATATATATATACATATACATACATACACATATATATATATATATATATATATATATATATATATATATATACATATATATATATATATATATATATATATATATACCAAAAGAATAATCAATGGAACCTGAAAATGGAGTGCTCTCAATCGGCTAATAGCTCCTACGAGTCTCAGATCACCTCTCTACCTTTGTGGCGCGAAACACAACGTCAAAGAAAACGGACGTCGCATATAATGTTGTGCGAGTATGTAAAGCATGAATGAAATGAACATAATAGAGAAATCATAAGGCGCAAGATGAAGACATAACATGCGTACTCTTTGAATGGATACATTTTATACATATATCATACGTAGCATATCGGATGAGC